>NW_016107436.1:2230688-2241841 GCF_001604975.1 Cebus imitator
GTTTTGCTCTTGTTGCCCAGGCTGGAGTGCAATGGTGCCGTCTTGGCTTACTGCAGCCTCCACCTCCTGGATTCAAGCAATTCTCCTGCCTCAGCCTTCCAAGTAGCTGCGACTACAGGTGCCCACTACACCCAACTAATTTTTGTGTTTTTAGTAGAGATGGGGTTTCGCCAGGTTGGCCAGGCTATTCTCAAACTCCAGACCTCAGGTGATCCACCTACCTCAGTCTCCCAAAGTGCTGGGATTACAGGCGTGAGCCACTGTGCCTGGCCAATGAGATAATATTTTTACAGGGTGTCAAGTAATAGTTTTGTCATATGTTATTTCTTTCCCTTCCAATAGATGTGCAGTGGTCTATAACAATCTCATTGTAAGAACATATTCTCAAGAGATTTTCTGTATACTAGTAGTCCTTGGTGTCTCCACAAAACAAAGGGTTCTTTGGTCCTTTGGGAGGGTCCTTCACATGCTCTCTGTCCTCTTTTCTAGTCATAATACACGTATGCACACTAAAGTCTCTGAAATACAGAGGTAAATAAGATAGTTTACCTAGCATTTTCCAAACTTAATACACAAGGAAAGGATTATTTAACACCTGTTAATAGTTCATTACCTTAGTGTTTCAGGAAACACAACTTTACAAAAAGTCCAAGGGACTATCTCCTTTCCTACTCAGTATTTGCTGAAAGGATAGTAAAAAGCGAGCATTTACCCTTAGGTACATTGTAACAAGATTAGAACTTCTGGTTATAAACTACCAGGTAAGGCATAATTTACCATAATTTTTGTTCACTTTTTTTTTTTTCCCCATTTATTTATTTTATTGCATTTTAGGTTTTGGGGTACATGTGAAGAACATGCAAAATTGTTGCATAGTTCTCAGCAAACTGACAGAAGGGCAGAAGATCAAACACCGCATGTTCTCACTTGTTTTCGTATATCCCATTTTAGTTTTATACTGTAGGCAGTAAAGCCACCTGGTTTTTTCTCTTTGCTTGGAAATATAATGGGTTGTTAACTAGATTCCTTTTTATCATAGAGTACTAGTACTAATTACATTTTAAAAATGTTTAGTCATTTGCAGTGTGAGACTTGCATAAAATTCCATAAATCAAGAGTTTATAGATACTTCAAACATAGATATTTTTGGTTATATTGATGATTATACTACACGAGTTTCTACATACATTGCATTGCAGAGGAGAGCGTACCTAAATATGGAATAGTACTTTTACAGTGTATAGAATGAGATTTACCAAGTTACTGCAGTGAACATCACCATTGTTTTGTCATAACTTTTTAATACTGTTATATATATTGACTTATAAACAAAATGATTTTATTTAATTGGAGTGTGAAGTAGCTCATTTCTTTCTCCCACTATTCATTGCCATACCTAAGTGAATGTGCCAGTTTTTACTAACCCTCTATTAAGAAATTGAGTGGGCAAAGAAGGCATCTGTGCACTCTGCTACTTAACAGTTCAACCAAAGACAACTTTGTTTAAGGTTTATTGTGCTGTAAACAAACTATTTGCTTATGCTTATTCCTGTTACTTTTTTCAGTGCTAGACTTAGGTATGTCTGCATAGTCATAAAGGGTGTTATATAACTTAGGGACGGACTTCTCAGGTTTAGCTACTCAGTTTAGTGCCTCCTTAAACATTTACTTTGCACATCTAGGCAAATTAGACTTAACAGATAATTAGAATTTTTTTTAAGGATTATTGTATGGCCTCAAAAACAGTAAAGCTAAAGAAAAGGAAAAAGGAAGATTCAAAATAAGTTTTGCACTTAAAAATCACTTCTGGCTGGGTCCAATGGCTCATGCCTGCAATCCCGGGACTTTGGGAGGCTGAGGCGGTAGGATTGTTTGAGGCCAGGAGTTCAAGACCAGCCTAGTCAACAGAACAAGAACCTGTCCCTACTTAAAGAAAAAAAATCACTTCTTGGCTGGGCGCTATGACTCATGCCTGTAATCCCAGCACTTTGGGAGGCTGAGGCGGGTGGATCACAAGGTCAAGAGGATTGAGACCATCCTGGCCAACATGATGAAACCCCGTTTGTACTAAAAAAAAATTAGCTGGGTGTGGTGGCGTGCATCTGTAGTCCCAGCTACTCAGGAGGCTGAGGCAGGAGCATTGCTTGAACCCTGGTGGTGGAGATTGCAGTGATCCAAGATCTCCCCACTGCACTCCAGCCTGGCAACAGAGCAAGACTCTGTCTCAAAAAAAAAAAAAAAATCACTTTTGTAATGATTTAGCTAGAGAGAACAAGCATTTTTATAGTGGTTTTCATTTATAACATAGGACTAAAATGTACTTAATCATTTTAAAAGATATATTGGGAGAATAAGGTAAAACTAAATAGCAGATTCTTTTCTGTTTGGCTGAACAATTGATTACCTGTTACCTTCTTAGGCCTCTTTGCACCTCCACGTGCCTTCAGTGCAATCTGACGAGCTGCTTCACAGTAAACACTCCCACCCACTTGACTCAAATCAGACTTCAGATGTCCTCAGGTACAGCTCTTTTACCATTAACGGTTTGTCACTGCAACTTTAAAAGAATATAATGTTGGTTCTTATATATTTTTCTCATTTTTGGCAAGAATTTATAGTCGTGTACCAATGGATATCTAGATATGCACTGCTTTTCTAACATGAGTAATCTACTTTTGAGAATAATTTTTATGGAAATTGCTTATCTTTTACCCCAAGGACTCTCTGTTGCATACTTTGCACTCTTTTTTTAAGGTGACTTTGAGTCTTAAATGCCATAATAGAAAACCGCTGGCTGGGCGCAGTGGCTCATGCCTGTAATCCCAGCACTTTGGGAGGCCAAGGTGGGTGGATCACATGAGGTTGGGAGTTCCAGACCAGCCTGACCAGCATGGAGAAACCCCATCTCTACTTAAAAAAAAAAAGTGCAAAATGAGCCAGGCGTGGTGGCGCATGCCTGTAATCCCAGGTACTTGGGAGGCTGAGGCAGGAAAATAGCTTGACCCCGGGAGGTGGAGGTTGCAGTGAGCCAAGACTGCGCTGTTGCACTCCAGCTTGGGCAACAAGAGTGAAACTCCGTCTAAAAAGAAAAAAAAAGAAAACTGCTTCCACAATCGACGTTGGAGATAAATACATGACTTACACAGTTTATTTACTTTTCAGGTTTGTTTTGGAACAGTACAATGCACTCTCCTGGCTAACCTGTGACCCTGCAATCCAGGACAGACGCTCATGTCTCCCAATTCATTTTGTGGTGCTGAATCAGTTATATAACTTTATTATGAATATGCTGTGATCTTCATTTGATGGAACTGTGCAAGAAAAAAACAAGGAAAAATGGATATTTCGCTGCAGGGTTAAGTTACAATTATTTTCTCAGTGAAAGTCATTTGTGATGGGGCCTAATTCTTACTACTTCAACAAATATTGTTTTGACTTAGGGGGAGGGGCTATAACCCTGCTATTTTTCATTGACTCTACTGAACTCTTTAGGATAATGACCGATCATACAAAACGTATTATAACATTTTCGTAGCAAAATTAACCTTTTTTTTTCCAGTCACAGTATTTGTGAAAAGTAATGAGCCATAGTACCCAGTCATGTTAAATGAATATTAAAAGCATGGAGAGGAAACATGAGGAACAATGAATTTCAACATATGGCTTCAGAACATGAAGATGTTCTTGTATTGGATTATAGTATCTAGTATTCAAAAATGCCTGCATCTCTTATTTATTGTAAGTTTTTAAATGTATAAATTGTCTTATATTTCTTAACCTCTTTTATAAAAATTTTCCTAGAAGGTTTATACTGCCTTCTTGCTTTAAAGCAATTGGTCTAAAATATATGTAATCGTCTTAATTAAAAAGTTGCAGTAGGGTTGCTTTTAGAGTATTATTTTTTTGTAAGGGGGTGGGTGGGACAGTAAATTTGTATTGTCTCAATGTACAGTTTAACGGGGATAGAGGGGGAATAATGTCCATACCATTGTGTGTGGAGGATTTACAGCTAAGCTGTAGTTGCAGAGTACATGTACAGTAATGAAGTTCACTGTGTTTATAAATTGAAAAGGTACCAGGTCTTACAGCATTTTATATATCACATCTTTACAGAATAACATGATGGCAATATACAAGTGGTATTGTTAGGTGGTTTAACTTAGAATAAAATGAGAATTCTTCAGTTATATTTTGTACTATGGTTTAGGGCTATGACTAATATTTCAGGCCATTTCCAGTGAAAGAAACTTAGTTTTACAAGAAAAACATTTGCTACTGAATGCTTAAACTAATTTTGGTGTTTAATGTTACATGCTTAAATTTTTTTCAGTTTTAACAGTGGCACATTTAGGCATGGGAATATTATTAATTAAGAAATTTATCTTCATGGTCTGCTATAAGGTTGAAATTTAGCCCAGCTCTAGGCATTTAACAAATTATTTTACAAGCAGTCACTCTTGATTGTTTGACTTTTTTTTTAATTAAAAATTGGGAATGTATGTGAGAGTATGCATATGTATGGGTGTGTGTGTGCGCGCAATCAAACTGTGGTGTAAATAGATTCTCAGTGAATTCTGGTATTCAGACTCTATTCCACTAGTGAAAGAACCATTTTCTAAACTCCCTTGCCTTTTTTATTTATTTAATTTTCTTGGTTTGGAGATGTCAGTCCCAAACACCAGAGTCTGTACTTTTCTATAACACAGCTCAGATTAAAGTAGTGCATATGTCAAGGAGGTTCTCACCTCCCTAAAGAAGGGACTTGAATTTTAGGGACTTTAATTGACCCCTCCTTCAATACAACTTTCCCCCTTCTTGTTTGCACATGCCAAGATAACTGCTTTTATGCAGGCTTTACCCCCTTAAAAAATCCTTTCTACAGTGCTGCTCACAAAAGAGCCCAAGTTCGCCTCCTACCTGCATTGCTGACTTGAATTCACAGTCGCCGAGTCTACCTATCTTTCTTGGAAGCAGTCTAGCAAAATTCCTATTTGTACATTCACTAATTATCACAAGGACAAAATCAGTTGTATTTACAAAACTCTAATTCAGTGTTTTGTTTTTTTTTTAACTGAAACTTGTTTTGTGAATACTCTATGCTTAGAATTAAATATAACTTTCTTATGAACAATATAACTTCTTCAGATTACGTATATGAAAACATTAGCAAATCTTGTTTTTTCTATGAAGCAAACAATTGACAAAGGTTTTCAATCATTTCTTCAAAAGTATAATGCAATCCCAATGGTCAGCATATTTTGATATTAAATTTAAAGATCACGTCTCTGCATTTGTTTTTAAATTATGCTAACAACACATATTATATTGGTATGTTTTCTTCTGTACTTTATTTAAAAAAAACTTGTCTGAGATTTGAAGGAAAAGATGCTTATTTGGAATTTCCATAAAAAGTATCCTTTTTATATACTTAATAGTGACTTTACAAAGTAAAAGCTATATTCTCAGTTATTTAAAATCACTAACCTGTGGTAACCACACCTGAGTTTGAAAGTAGATTTAAAATTATTCCCTGACAGATTATTTAAAATGGAGCCATAAGGAGGGAACCCAGAATACAATTCTTTTTTATTTGGGAATCAGGGAATACTGCCCAAATATACAGGATTTATGGATAAGATTTTTTTTCTTCCCTTCATCTATCCATTCACACTCAAAAGAAAGTTATTAAATAACCATTATAAAAGTTCCATAGACTTATTTGAGAAATTAAGCCTCTTGTGCAGGATGGATTTAACTTAGTAATGTACTGTCACAGACAAGTATGGGTAGTTTTGTTTAAATAGGTAAGCAAAGTATTATACTTTATAGCAGTGGGTTACCAACACCTTGACTTCTTTGTTACAGTGCTAACATCTTTCTTTTGTGCAGTTATTCATTATTATTAAACAGGGAGGAAGTTCAGTAATTCAGCATTTAAAAAAGATTAGTTATATAATGTCTGCTTCCAGCCAGTGAGAAACATCTAGCCATACCTTTCTTATGCAAGCCATTCAGTTATCAGGACTGTGAATTAACACTGTATGAATAAATTTCTGTACACCTTATTGTTTGGCCAGAGGCCACCAAGTGTACTTATATGTAATCCTTAAATTTTAAAGTAGCTGTAATTTTTAAATATTTCTAAACTTTTCTTAAACCACTAAAATTAAGCTCTTACTACTTAGTCAACTATCCTCAGCTGTATTCGTACTCAATTGTCAGTATGGCACAGATTACTGTATTAAAATATTCTCCTTTCGTCTTCACATTTACCTTCTGAGGTAATTTTTTAACTTAATGTGTTACTACAAAGATTTGCAGATCTTTAATCAAGCACTATGTTAATACTGTAATATCAGAATACTATGTTGCATTATTTAAAATGTTCAAATTGAATAGATTAAAAAGTTTTTAAATGCTATTGCATCATATAATTTGCTATTCATCCACTATGACATTGCATATCAATCAGTTAATACACTTAATGTTGCATGAGTGATATTTTGGTCTGGGTTTCCTCTTAAGATTTTAGTTTGTCTGAATTAAGGGAAAATGTTTTTAATATACATTCGTATTTTGTCCCACTCCTTCAAAAATGAGCTGGAAATCTTTTTGGTGTTTTTTTTGTTTTTTTTGGTGTTTTAATGGGCCCAGAACTGTGGTTTAAATTTTTATATATGTGTTTTCTTTTTTGTGGAGTATAAATTTAAAACTGGATTTGGGACCTAAAGTACTCCTCAGGTTGATGTATTCATGAAGTTTTAAACTAGCTTTAGTTTTCAAAGTAAACTGGATATGTGGACCTTAAAGTTATTGAGTTTAAGCTGCAAATTGTAACGTCATTACTGGACATGTCAGCATCAACCCTCTCAAAATAGCTTGGTCACTTTATGAAGGGGCGTTTTAAAGTTGTTGTTTAGCAGTGACATTTAATATGGTCCAATTGCTTTTCTTTTTAACGTGACAAAAAGAGAATAAGGAACAAACACTATTGCTGCCGAATGCCATAACACTGAGTTGTACAAATTGTGATTGAGGAAATGAAAAGGTTTATACTTTTTAAAAAAAAAAAACAAAAACAAAAAACAAAACTTCAAATGGAATAAATTATTCATGAAGCCTTCATTGTTGTGTCTTATTCTGTTGAAAATATTTTCATTTTAAATTTGTACAAAAATTAGTAGCAGTATTTTTGTGTCATTATAAATGGAAAGAGACAGCCTAGAAACTGATTAAAGGTATTTAATTTCTCTGAAGTATTTTATTTTAAAAAGGATTTTAATCACATATCAACGTACACTATGTAGGATTATTGTGTATTTATATACCTACCAATTTCTTGTAGGCTGGCCAGTTAGCTATTGTCTAGTCCAAATATTTCAAATATTTAAAGCTTAGCTGTGTCCTATTTTTATTTGATCGTAAGAATGTTTAGAAGTGAATAATCCTTCAAAAATAGCTCTGCCCATGTTCTGTAAGCACACATTTGAAATATTTGTTGCCAGGCATGAGGGCTCACAGTAATCCCAGCACATTGGGAGGCCAAGGCAGGCAGATCACCTGAGGTCGGGAGTTCAAGACCAGCCTGACCAACACAGAGGAACCCCGTATCTACTAAAAATACAAAATTCGCCGCGAGTGGTGGTATATGAGGCAGGAGAATCACTTGAACCTGGGAGGTGGAGGTTGCAGTGAACTGAGGTGGCAGCATGCAATTCTAGCCTGGGCAACAAGAGTAAAACTCTGTCTCAAAATAAATAAGTAAAAATAAAATATTTTTGTCCAGACTTAAGCCATGAAAGGACATACCTCAAAATTACTGTGATCATTTTGAAATAGTTTTTCCTGCAAAAATTTTAAAAATTATCCTTTAAAAGTTGTATGTTGTTAGACACTAGCATGCCATACCATTGGTCAGGTGCTGACTACAAGGTGGCGTCTCTTCTGGTAGTGAAAGCATTGTTGGGACCAAAATGTTTAAAAAAAAAAAAAAGTTGTATGTTGTTTCCTCAGTTATTTTCTGTCTCCCAGATCTTTAATCAAGCACTATTATATTACCTCTGATTTGCTTCTACCTTTTTTTTTTATTATAGTCTTACATATATCAAAAAAGAAACTATGCAAATCAAGCTTTTTTTTTTTAAAGGGAGTATTCACTTGCACAACTACACAGATGAATATTTTTATTTTAAACTTCAAAATCTATGAAAGTTTAGGAAATGGGAAAAAAACACATTAATTCAGCTACAGCCACAATGGAGCACCAATATGTATTAGTACATTGATAATTTTGGTACATTTGAAAATCTGGAATACCAAACGATCATAGCTCACTGCAACCTTGAACTCCTAGGCTCAAGCAATCCTCCTGCCTCAGCCTCTTGAGTAGCTGGGACATGCCACCATGCCTGGCTAATTTTTAAATTTTTTGTAGAGATGGTATCTCGCTATGCCTGAGCTGGTATCAAACTTGTGGCCTCAAGCCATCCTCTCGCCTTGGCTTCCCAAAGCATTGAGATTACAGGCCTGAGCTGCCAAACCTGGCTAAATATGTCTTGAATGTATTCCTGAAGTGTCTGTTCTGTTATTCTGCTTTTGCCAACATCTTCCTGTCTACTGTAGGGGAATTATCCTGGATTGAAGATTAAGAACCTTTACTCTTAGAGTACTACAGCTATAATCAGAAATTTTGCTTGAGGTTAATAGAAACTGATACTGTTAGAGCTGGGTTTGTTTTGTCTTGTCTCTCTAGAGCAACCCAACAGAACTGTCAAGAATGGCGTTCTGTAAAGCTTAAAGGCTAGGTTGGGCACAGTGACTCACACCTGTAATCCCAGCACTTTGGGAGGCTGAGGCAGGCAGATCATCAGAGCTTGGGAGTTCGAGACCATCTTAACCAATATGGTGAAACCCTGTATTTACTAAAAATACAAAAATTAGCTAGGCTGTGTTGGCATGTGCCTGTAATCCTAGCTACTGGGAGGCTGAGAATCGCTTGAACCCAGGAGGCAGAGGTTGCAGTGAGCCGAGATTGTGCCACTGCACTCCAGCCTGCACTCAAAAACAAAAAAAAAGTTTAAAGGCTGATGCTTTAAAGACTTCCTTATTTTGCTACTACCTACTACAGAGAAAAAAAAAATCTAAGTGATAAATTTGGATCATGCCATGTGTCCAAGCCACATAATGTCTTACAGACTTGGATTCAGAATGCCTGAGTTTAAGTCGTGGTTTTGTCATTTCTTTTTGTTCAGAGCTTATCACTAAAACCAACAGTCTTCTACAAAAACGACTTGGTCCCTAGAGAACAACCATTTGTCCCTTGTCACTGCATAGCACTACTGTCTATCCTGTTGTGCAAACCACAAACTTCCTTGTAGCCATTCATCAAAAACTATCAGTTTTGTGTATTGACTATCAAATATGTTCGTTTCTATTTCTGCTCTCCTGGTCTTCATCTAAATTAGCATTATCCATTGTCACATAATGTATTAGATAAAACTACCTTATCTGAGTGGACCACTGCAATATACAGGTACTCCTATCTGATCTCTACACTCACTATGGTCCTTGCTAGCTAAAAACCTTTAGTGGCTGCTGCTTGCTCTAAAGATGAATACAGACTCAAAATGGGCCTCTCTCCGTTTTCCTCCTGGCTTTTTAGTCATTTGGGTTCCTTGAAAGCCACGTGGGTATTTTTTACCGTAAAGCCTCCACCTGATTTCCATATACACCCTTGCTTCAGATCAGGCTCCCTTGTTACACACTCAATACCCTAGATGGAGCCTTTGTAGTGGGTTTTTTGTGTTTTGTTTGTTTGTTTTGGTGACAGAGTCTCACTCTGTCACCCAGGCTGGAGTGCAATGGTGTGATCTTGGCTGACTGTAACCTCCACTTCTTGGGTTCAGGTGATTCTTCTGCCCCTGCCTCAGCCTCCCAGGTAGCTGGGACTACAGGTATGTGCCACCATGCCAGCTAATTTTCTGCATTTTTAGTAGAGACGGGGTTTCACGATGTTGGCCAGGATGGTCTCGATTTCTTGACCTCGTGATCTGCCCACCTTGGCCTCCCAAAGTGCTAGGATTACAGGCATGAGCCACCGTGCCTGGCCTCTTTTTTCATTTTGTTTTGTTTTGTTTTGTGCTCTTATTGCACAGGCTTGGAGTGCAGTGGTGCGGTCTGGACTCACTGCAACCTCCACCTCCCAGGTTCAAGCCATTCTGCATCAACCTCTTGGGTAGCTGGAATTACAGGCATGGGCCACCACACCCTGCTAATTTTTATATTTTCAGTAGAGATGGGGTTTTGCCATGTTGGCCAGGCTAGTCTTGAACTTATCCCCTCAAGTGATCCTCCCGCCTCAACCTCCCAAAGTGTTGGGATTACAGGCGTGAGCCACCCTCACGTGTAGGGTTTTTCATAGTTTATAATTGTATGATTTTTTTTTTAATTTATTTTTGAGATGGAATTTTGCTCTTGTCACCCAGGCTGGAGTGCGATGGCACAATCTCAGCTCACTGCAACCTCTGCCTCCAGGTTCAGGCAATTCCCCTGCCTCAGCCTCCCCAAGTAGCTGAAATTACAGGCGCCTGCCACCCTGCCTGGCTAATTTTTTGGTATTTTTAGTAGAGACAGAGTTTCACCATGTTGGTCAGACTGGTCTCGAACTTCTGACCTCAGGTGATCCACCTGCCTCAGCCTCCCAAAGTGGAGGGATTACAGGCGTGAGCCACCATGCCTGAGCTATAATTATTTGTCTTCACCAGACAACTCTATGTGGGCAGGAAGTAGGTCTATTTTGTGCATCATTGCATCTCCAGAGTCCAACACAACACCTAGCATTGGAGTAAGGCACTTAAATATTTTTTAAAAAAATTTTTAAGAGACAGGGTCTCCCTCTGTCGCTTAGGCTGGGGTGCAGTGGCACCATCATGGCTCACTCTAATCTCAGCCTTCTGGGCTCAAGCAATCTTCCCACCTCAGCCTCTTGAGCAGTCAGGACTACAGGTGTGTGCTAGCACACCTAGCTGATTTTTGTGTTTTTTGTGGAGACGGAGGTCTTGCCATATTGCCCAGGCTGGTCTTGAACTCCTGGCCTCAAGCAGTCCTCCCATCTTGACCTCCCAAAGTGCTTGGATTACAGGTGTGAGCCACCA
>NW_016107436.1:2243246-2245472 GCF_001604975.1 Cebus imitator
CATAGTTTTACTAAAACATTGATTGTACAGTAAAATAATCTTCTATACACTAGTTATGAGATACAAATCTCTAGCCAGGCGTGGAAATCATGCCATTGCACTCTAGCCTGGGTGACAGAGTGAGACCCTGAAAAAAAAAAAAAAAAAAAGAAAGAGATACAAACCTCTGACCTTAAGCCTTCAATCTATTTGGGAACACACTTGTATGAACATAATTAGCTGGACAAGTCCTCTGAAGTGATATGAATAACAATGCAGTGCATACCTAAAAGAGAGTAACTGGAATCAGTCTCATCTTTTCTTTCTTTTTTTGAGACGGAATCTCGCCCTGTCGCCTAGGCTGGAGTGCAGTGGCAAGATCTCAGCTCACTGCAACCTCCACCTCCTGGGTTCAAGCGATTCTCCTGCCTCAGCTTCCTGAGTAGCTGGGATTACAGGCAAGAGCCACCATGCTCAGCTAATTTTTGTATCTTTAGTAGAGATGGGGTTTCACCATGCTGGTCAGGCTGGTCTTGAACTGACCTTTTGATCCACCCGCCTTGGCCTCCTAAAGTGCTGGGAATACAGGTGAGAGCCACTGCGCCCAGTTAATCTCATCTTTTATTTTGACAGTGTTGATAAACTGATTATGAGAAGGAACATTCAGCAGGTTATTTAGTAAAATTCCATCGTATCTTTTTTTTTTAACTTTTAGGTTTGGGGGTCTATGTGAAGGTTTTTTATATAGATAAACTTATGTCATGGGTGTTTGTTTTGCAGATTATTTTATCACACAGGTATTAAACCTAGTTTCCAAAGTTATTTTTTCTGATCCTCATCCTCCTTCCACCACCCCACCGACCCTCTACCATCCAGTCTACCCTACCATCTATTCCCTTCTTTGTCTATGAGTTCTCATCATTTAGCCACCACTTTTAAGTGAGAACACGTGGTATTTGGTTTTCTGTTCCTGCATTAGTTTACCAAGAACAATGGCCTCCAGCTCCATCCATTTTTCTGTGGAAGACATGATCTCATTTTTTTTTTTTTTGAGATGGAGTCTCGCTTTGTCCCCCAGACTGGAGTGCAGTGGCGTGATCTCTGCCCACTGCAATCTCCACCTCCCGGATTCAAGCAATTCTCCTGCCTCAGCCTCCTGAGTAGCTGGGACTACAGGTGTGCACCACCATGCCCAGCTAATTTTTGTATTTTTGGCAGAGACAGGGTTTCACCATGTTGGTCAGGCTGGTCTTGAACTCCTGACCTTGTGATCTGCTCTCCTCGGCCTCCCAAAATGCTGGGATTATAGACATGAGCTACCATGCCCGGCCAATCTCATTCTTTTTTTATGGCTGCATAATATTCCATGGTATATATGTACGCATTTTCTTTATCTAATCTGTCATTGATTGGCATTTAGATTGATTCTATGTCTTTACCACTGTAAATAGTGCTGCAATGAACATTCATGTCCACGTGTCATTATGGTAGAATGATTTATATTCCTCTGGGTATATACCCAGTAACGGGATTGATGGGTCAAATGGTATTTTGAGCTCTTTGAGGAATTGCCACACTGCTTTTCATATTGTTGAACTAATATACACTCCTGCCTGCTGTGTATAAGTGTTCCCTTTTCTCTGCAACCTTGCCAGCATTTGTTATTTTTTTACTTAAAATATTTTGCAGCTGGGTGTGGTGCCCACACCTGTAATCACAGCAGTTAGGGAGGCCAAGGCAGGTGGATCATGAGGTCAGGTGTTCAAGACCAGCCTGGCCAACATGGTGAAACCCTATCTCTACTAAAAATACAAAAGTTAGCCCAGCGTGGTGGTGCGCACCTGTAATCCCAGCTACTCAGGAGGCTAAGGCAGGAGAATTGC
Organism: Cebus imitator; assembly: GCF_001604975.1. Classification (NCBI taxonomy): domain Eukaryota; kingdom Metazoa; phylum Chordata; class Mammalia; order Primates; family Cebidae; genus Cebus; species Cebus imitator. The sequence continues at coordinate 2,245,109 of NW_016107436.1, forward strand.
TTGAACCTGGGAGGTGGAGGTTGCAGTGAGCCGAGATCACGCCACTGCACTCCAGCCTGGACAACAGAGCGAGATTCTGTCTCCAAAAAAAAATTGCTAAGCTTCTTTGTATTGTTGTAATTGTAGTATATATGCTCCCAAAGTAAGCATCATTTTTTGACTTTTTAAAACACTCATTCTGACTGGTGTGAGATATTTCATTGTGGTTTTAATTTGCCTTTCTCTAATGCTCAGTGAGCTTTTTTTCATATGCTTGTTGGCTGCATGTATGTCTTCTTTTGAAAAGTGGCTGTTTATATTCTTTGCCCACTTTTTAATGGGACTGTCTTTCTCTTGTAAAGTTTTTTTAAGTTTCTTAAAGATG
>NW_016107436.1:2247477-2258247 GCF_001604975.1 Cebus imitator
AATTCTGTCTTTGGGCTGGGCACCGTGGCTGACACCTATAATCCCAGCACTTTGGGAGGCCAAGGTGAGGTCAGGAGTTTGAGACCAGCCTGGCCAACATGGTGAAACCCTGTCTCTACAAAAAATAGAAAAATTAGCCAGATGTGGTGACACATGACCATAGTCTCAGTTACTTGGAAGACTGAATTGAGAGGATCACCCAAGCCCAGGAAGTTGAGGCTGCAGTAAGCCAAGATTTTGCCACTGCACTGCCACTCTTTTTTTGAGAACTTATTTCAAAAATAAAAAAAGAGAGGCCAGGTACGATGGCTCACGCCTGTAATCCCAGCACTTTGGGAGGCCAAGGTGAGTGTACCAGCTGAGGTCAAGAGTTCAAGACCAGCCTGGCCAACATGGTGAAACCCTCATCTATACTAAAAATACAAAAAATTAGCTGGGCATGGTGGTGGGCACCTGTAATCCCAGCTACTTGAGAGGCTGAGGCAGGAGAATTGCTTGACCCCTGGAGGCGGAGCTTGCAGTAAGTCAAGATTGTACCACTACACTTGAGCCTGAGCAACAGAGTGAGACTCTGCCTCAAGAAAAAAAAAATAATTAGCCAGGTGTGGTGACGCACGCCTATAGTCCTAACTTCTCAGGAGGCTGAGGTGGGAGGATCACTTCAGCTTGGGAGGCAGAGGTTGCAGTGAGCAGAGATCGTGCCGCTGCACTCCAGCTTGGGTGACAGAGTAAAACTCTGTCTCAAAAAAAAAAAGTTTTATTGGCAAACATCACAGTGTTTCAATGATTATAAATATTTTTGGTAAATTAATACGAGGGGGAGAGACTGGCATCTAGGATGACTTTTAGGTTTCTGGCTTGAGCAACTAAAGGTGTTGGGAAGGAGAGGGGGACTTGGAGGAAGTGTCAGCCCTCATTATGTGACACTTTAGCCATCTTGTTCAGGCTGGATGTGATTTTCTGTTTCTCCCTAGACCAAGATGGAGATACTGAATCTGCATATTGTTTCTCCATCAGTGAACAGAGGATCATAATTAGAGTTAGAAAGGATCTTTAAAATCATTTAGTTCATACCCACATTCTGCCCTCCATTCATCCCTCAAACCAATGTTTGCATTGCCTTCACATTTTTCCTGTGACATGATCATCCATGGAGACGAAATTGCTTACCCTCTCTCAATTTCCACAATTACAAATGGCAAATAATATTACCTACCTCACAGGATTAAATAAGATAATATATATAAAGCATTTATTACAGTGCCTAGCAAGTGTTTAATAATCTCATATATTAGCTTAAAAATGACAATGCTGCACAGTTTGCAACCCACTAATAGACTGTGAAATCAACTTTTAGTGTGCAGTGATCAGTAATTTTTTAAAGAGAAATAGAATAGATAACATGTAGTGTGTGTTATTACACAAAATGTTTGTTTCCATGTAAATGTGGGTTTATATGTTATATATTTATATGTTTATATAGCATATAAATTTATACATTCATACTTATTTTTGTATGTGGATATATACATATGTTTGTTCCAGGTCAAAATGTGAAATGTGGGTCAGGTGGGAAAAATTTTGAGAAGCGTTGCAACATACAATTCTTTTCTTCCTTTGCTGATCTATGTTGAAAGCCAGACCTTTTTTTTTTTTGAGATGAAGGCTTGCTCCATTGCCCAGGCTGGAGTGTATATGGCATGATCTCTGCTCACTGCAACTTCTGCTTCCCAGGTTCAAGAGACTTTCCTGTCTCAGCCTCCCAAGTAGCTGGGATTACAAGCACCCGCCACCATGCCGGGCTAATTTTAATATTTTTTGTAGAGATGGGTTTTAGCCATGTTAGCCAGGCTGGTCTCGAACCCCTGACCTCAGGTGATCCACCTGCCTCAGCCTCCCAAAGTGCTGGGATTACAGACTAGAGCCACCATGCCCCGCCCAGACGTTATTTTTAAAGAAGTTATAAAGTACTATGTAAAATATTTATATTCCCAGCTCCTAGCACAGTAACTGGTAAACAGAAGGTGCCAAATACACGTTGATCGAACTAGGAACAAGTTCGATAAAGATACATAGATTAGCGGTTCTTCATATACAGACTACTTAGTGGTTCTTTCCTGGATGATCAGACTTCTTTTAAGAAGTTGTTGAAAGTTTTGGACCCTCTTCCCAGAAGTCCCGAGAACTCAGTTCTGAACGGATTCTAGAGAATTCCTGAATCCCCATGCATTGCTCCTCTAAGGTTCTGCGGGCACTCCCCAAGTTAAGAACCTGAAAGGGCCGGGCGCGGTGGTTCAAGCCTGTAATCCGAGCACTTTGGGAGGCCAAGGCGGGTGGATCACGAGGTCAAGAGATCGAGACCATCCTAGTCAACATGGTGAAACCCCGTCTCTACTAAAAATACAAAAAAAAAAAAAAAAAATTAGCTGGGCATGGTGGTGCGTGCCTGTGATCCCAGCTACTCAGGAGGCTGAGGCAGGAGAATCGCCTGAACCCGGGAGGCGGAGGTTGCGGTGAGCCGAGATCGCGCCATTGCACTCCAGAGTTCCAGATGAGTGAAACTCTGTCTCAAAACAACAACAACAACAACAACAACGACAAAAACAAAACCTGAAAGGAAGGTGTTTAACTTCTGACCGTGGACGTGTGAGGTCAAGTGAGGAAGAAAGTTTGGAGTTAATTTTTTTTTTTTTTTTTTCTGAGACGGAGTTTCGCTCTTGTTACCCAGGCTGGAGTGCAGTGGCGCGATCTCGGCTCACCGCAACCTCCGCCTCCTGGGTTCAGGCGATTCTCCTGCCTCAGCCTCCTGAGTAGCTGGGATTACAGGCACGTGCCACCATGCCCAGCTAATTTTTTGTATTTTTAGTAGAGACGGGGTTTCACCATGTTGACCAGCATGGTCTCGATCCCTTGACCCCGTGATCCACCCGCCTCGGCCTCCCGAAGTGCTGGGATTACAGGCGTGAGCCACCGCGCCCGGCCGATAATTTTTAAAATTCTCCTACAAATCCTGGGATTCTAGAATTTTGGTGTTGGGAAGGTACAGGCAGGTACAGTTTGGTACCACTAGTGTCAAAGAATAGTGGGAACAATTTTAACATACGTTCCGCCATTTGAACGCCACGGCAATCCTATGATGATGAAATTGAAGTTCTGACGGGCTCAGTGGCTCGTCTGAAAGGAAGGAACTGGTACGCTCTGGAAAAGGGACTGGAACCACATTTCCAAATTTTGGCGACGAAGTAGGGCAGGGCAAAAAGGGTGGAGAAAGGGGCGGGACTGCGCACGCGCATATTTGCATTGGCGCCGACGTCTCTGGCTTTCCTTTCGCTGCCACCCTTCCTCAGACCGGTACGGTGGCCGACGGGAATCAGACGCTGGGGATGAATGAAGGTGCTGGGTGCAGGTTGAAAAAGTCTCCCGCTTTCCTGTCCCTACAGTCCCGGTTCTGCCTTTGTGTGGTGCCCACATCCTTCCCCGTTCGTATCGACAACCTGGTTGGTCCCGGCGTCTGAGTTCTTGGTGCCCGAGTCGACTCGGGGCACAACTAGGGTTTGGGGTTCCGGATTATCGCCTAGGCCCAACTTCGGACCGCGCTCTCGATTTCTGCCGCGCCCCACCCCTAGGACGCAGAGTCCGTGTGGGGTTCCGTCAGGCTGGAGGGTAGATCTTAAGGTATGAAGCGTCCGCTTCTCAGGCCTCAGCGCGTTCCTCGGTCCCAGTCGGCGAGTGGCCGGACTTTGCTCAGCCTGAGGGACTTGTTGGTTCTGGTTGCGCCCGGGGCGAGATGGAAGAGCACACAGGTCTTGGCGCCTCTGCTCCATCAGCCCGCCCCTCCGTTGAAAGACCAGCCCCTCCCTGAAAACAGCAGTTTTTACCCACGGCTTTTACCCACGCTGCTGCTAGTCAGTCGGCCTTGAGAGGCAATGGCTTTGGCTACCTGCTCGCTACCTTTTTGTTTGCCTTTTGTACCTGGAGACTCCTGACTCCTGGAGACAGAGAAGTGCCCTAGTGAGACGTGTCTTTCCCAGATAGCACCCACACGTCTGCTTTTTACCCAGTAACACAGGGGACATAGGATAGTGATGTGGCCTCCAGAGCCTTGAACCTGGCATTGCTTCTGCCCAGTGAGGTGATTTGCTAATTTTTCCAGCGACTTAATGAGGATGCGAAAAAGCCAAATAGTTCTTTACGTATATCGGGTAGTCATGTGAAACTATCGGGGTATGAAAGAAAGCACTTAACTATGACCATTCACTTACTTTTATTTACATTTTGTGGCGCTTATATGACTGATATAGTGGAGAAAGTCTTGGACTGGGATTTTAGTAGATGAGTATTCAGCCTTGGATTGTGCCTCTAACTAGTAATATTACTTTGGGCCTGTTACTTCATCTCTCTGGGCTTCATATTCCTTCTTTGTAAAATATGAGTATTAGAGCAGAAGATTTCTGAGGCTGGAAGAGTCATTAATATACTGTTTTCTTTCTCATTTTCCAGATGACAATATAAACCTAGGGAGACAGAGAAGCCCTGTCTCGATTTTGCCAGAAACATCGCCAACATAGGGGCCTATTAAAGATACACCACATTTTTCAGGGTTTTTAGAAAGTTGGGTGTTCATACACGCGCAAGTTAAACGCCTACTTTGATTTGTATTTTTACCATTAGGATCAACAGTAATGATGACTGAGTGTACAAATCTTCAGTTTGTCAGCCCTTTTGCTTTTGAGGCAATGCAGAAGGTGGACGTTGTTCGCCTGGCATCTTTAAGTGATCCAGAATTAAGACTTCTCCTGCCCTGCTTGGTACGGATGGCACTTTGTGCACCTGCTGACCAGAGCCAAAGCTGGGCTCAGGATAAGAAACTCATCCTTCGCCTTCTCTCTGGAGTGGAAGCTGTCAACTCCATTGTTGCATTGCTGTCTGTGGACTTTCATGCTTTAGAACAAGATGCCAGCAAAGAACAGCAGCTTAGGTAATGTTATTTTATGTAATATGTTGATTTGGAATTGCCAAAGAATGGGGAATCAAATATTTTTCAGAGCTCTCCAGAAAAGAGAGAATGAGAATCTAAACTCTGGAAAGCGTTTTACTTAGGTCTTTTCTATTGATGGTTACATTTCTAGAATCTTTTGACTTCCATTTATAAAATGTTGTCTAGAGAAATTTGGCAGTGTGCTCGTGCTCTTGCATGTGGGCTAAACTCATTAGGCCAGTTACTTTCAGTGGGAAGTAGGTAGGGTAACTTCCCTAGATTAGAGGGATTTATTGGAATCACTTGGGAGGCTTTTTTTTTTTTTTTTTTTTGAAACAGAGTTTCACTCTTGTTGCCCAGGCTGGAGTGCAATGGTGTGATCTCAGTTTACTGCAACCTCTGCCTCCCAGGTTCAAGCAATCCTCCTGCCTCAGCCTCCTGAGTAGCTGGGATCACAGGCACCTGTCACCATGCCCAGCTAAGTTTTTGTATTTTTAGTAGAAATTGAGTTTCATCATGTTGGCCAGGCTGGTTTTGAACTCCTGACCTCAGGTGATCCACTTTGATCCACTTGCCTCCAGCTCCCAAAGTGCTGGGATTACGAGTATGAGCCACTGGTCTTGGCCTCTTGGGAGGGTTTTGTTTTTTTTTTTGAGTTGGAGTCTTGCTCTGTCACCGAGGCTGGAGTGCAGTGGCGCCATTTCGGCTCACTGCAACCTCCGCCTCCTGGATTCAAGAGATTCTCCTGCCTCAGCTTCCCGAGTAGCTGGGACTACAGGCGTTTGCCACCATGCCTGGCTAATTTTTTTGTATTTTTAGTAGAGACAGGGTCTCACCGTATTAGCCAGGATAGTCTTGATCTCCTGACCTCGTGATCCTCCTGCCTCGGCCTCCCAAAGTGCTGGGATTACAGGTGTGAGCCACTGCACCTGGCAAGGAGGCTTTTAAAGCTTAGATATTCCCAAAGAATCTGGGCAGATGCTATGTCCTTCCCTGCGCATTGTGAATCTAGTAGCAAGCCACCATTAGTGGAAGTGAGTGTTAATTGTCAGTTGTGGTGGAGTATTATACGTAGGATGTGAATCCCTGAAATACATAGGCAAACTAAATAGCATTTGAGAAGTAACAGAACATTTTGGAATATTTTATATATCTTTTTGTAGCTTATTTCAATAAAAGATAATTTTTAGGTAATTATTTTCATACCACTGTTCTCATAATTGTTTTACATGTTTGTGCTTCATTAGACATAAACTTGGAGGAGGCAGTGGAGAGAGCATCCTGGTATCACAGCTTCAGCATGGACTGACGTTAGAGTTTGAACACAGTGATTCACCTCGTCGATTACGTCTTGTGCTTAGTGAACTGTTGGCAATTATGAACAAGGTGCATTTCTTTTAACCACAGCTCAAAGTATGCATGATTTGTTGTCTAGGGAGGTAGACAGAAAAAGAGGCAAGAAGGCAGGCAGGTTGAATTCTCCTCCACTTTTATTTATATTTTTGTTTTTTGAGACGGAGTTTTGCTCTTGTTGCCCAGGCTGGAGTACGGTGGCGTAATCTCGGCTCACTGCAACCTCCACCTCCCAGGCTCAATTGGTTCTCTTGCCTCACCCTCCTGAGTAGCTAGGATTACAGGTGCCTGCCACCATGCCTGGTTAATTTTTTGTATTTTTAGTAGAGATGGGGTCTCACCATGTTGGCCAGGCTGGTCAGGCTGGTCTCAAACTCCTGAACTCGGGTGGTCCACCTGCTTCAGCCCCCCAAAGTGCTGGGATTACAGGCATGAGCCATTGTGCCCAGCCCACTCTACTATTTCTATATATGTTTTTTCCTTTGAAAGGCTGAAAAGATATCACAAGTCTGCCTTAAAGGCTTTCTCTAATCATTATTTTCTCTCATTTATACCTGTTCTGCATTTTCTATCAGGGGGATTTTTTTCTGCATGGAATCCATACAATAGCTTCTTGACATTTAGAAGGGGATTTATCTCAAGACTTGTCCAGATTACCAAATTTATTACCAAATAATACCTTTATAGGATATAATTCCTCCTATAAAGTATAATGAAGTATAACTGAAAAATGTATGTAATTCATTTAGACACTGGATGAGCATTAACAGCCTCATATATGACGGTAGTGGGGAGTATCAATGCTGAATTGGATGTAAGATGATTGGCTAGTCTGACCATGTTGGCCAGGCTGGTCTCGATCTTCTGACCTCAGTTGATCCACCCTCTTTGGCCTCCCAGAGTGCTGGGATTACAGGCGTGAGCCACCGCACCCTGCCATGAATTTATATTTGTTAAACTGCTTTAGGTTGACTGTTTTTGGCTTTTTAAAAGCAGTTTATGTAGGTTGCATTTGGCTTGCCTTATCCTTTAATTCCAGTTGTCTCCAAATATTTTGACAGAAATCAGTTCTTGAGATTGATACTCCTATATTTGAATAATAATTAACATGACTGCTGTCTGTGGTTAAATTGTTGAAATTGATTGAATGCTGCATATTCCGCTGTGGTATATTAGTGATATATTAAGAGACAATCTGTGAGCTCAAGAAATAATTATAAAAATAGGGATTTAATTATCTTAAATTAATAGAGTTCAAATCTTTTTTTTTCTTTTTCCTTTTTTAAGGTGTCTGAGTCAAATGGAGAATTTTTTTTCAAGTCTTCTGAGCTTTTTGAGAGTCCAGTATATTTGGAGGAAGCTGCAGATGTACTTTGTATTTTACAAGCAGGTACTGTACTGAGTGCTAAGATGCATTTCATATATAGTTTCTTGTTAAATGATACTGTGTAACTTCTTAGCCTGGTATGCTTTGTTATTTTAAGGATCATATAACAAATATGTACTTTAAAAGTTGAAGTCAAAAGTGACTAATAGTTGGAAATGATTAAGTAAATTTTATCATTTTCATAGTGTCACATATTATGCAGACATTAACATGGTATCTTTGATTTAATTATTTTAATGCTGATTACTGATTTTGGAAAATGTTTACAATATGTTAAGTGAAAAAAGCAAAGGGCAAAGTGGTAAATAGAATATAATCACAATTTTGTTAAAAGTTAAAGCAAAACCAATGCCCATGGTGAATTAAAATATTTATTTTTTTTTAGAGACAGTGTCTCTCTGTTGCTCAGGCTGGAGTGCAGTGGCAGGATCATAGCTCACTGCAACCTTGAATTCCTGGACTCCAGGGATCCTCCTGAGTAGCTGGGACTACAGGCGTGTGAAAACATTTTATATTAACTTTGAATGATGGGATTATAGCGGATTTTAATTTTCTTCTTTGTACCTTTTTGTATTTTCCAGATTCTATATAATAGATATGAACGATAGAAATAAAAGAGGACAGAAAAATGTAAAGAAGGCCGTTGCTCATGCCTGTAATCCTAGCACTTTGGGAGGCCGAGGCAGGAGGATCACTTGAGCTCAGGAATTTGAGACCAGCCTGGGCAACATAGTGAGACCCTGTCTCTACAAAAAATGAAAAAAAAAAAAAATAGCCTGGTGTGGTGGGGTACACCTGCAGTCTCAGCTGCTTGGGAAGCTGAGACAGGAAGATGGCTTGAGCCTGGGAGATTGAGGCTGTAGCAAGCCATAATTGTGCCATTGCACTCCAGCCAGAGTGAGACCTTGTCTTAAGAAAAAAAATGTAAAGATTTTCTTGAAAATAACTCTTTAGACCAGTTCAATAAAATAAAATTTCCTGTACTGTTCTGTTCTGTGCTGTGCTGTTCAGTGTTCTGTATGGCTATGGATTACTTGAAACGTGGCTAGTGTGATTGAGGAACTGAACTGTTTTTAATTTAATTTAAGCATCCTTATGTTGCTAGTGGCTATCCTACTGGACAGCTTAGCTCTAGACTATGAAAAGAAAGTACTTTAATTTCTTTTAGATGACATTTGTGAAATGTCAAAATATATTTAATAATGCAATGAAATGTCACTCTTGGCTGGGCACGGTGGCTCACACCTGCAATTCCAGCAGTTTAGAAGGCTGAAGCAGGAGGATCACTTGAGCCCAGGAGGTTGAGGCTGCAGTGAGCTATAATCACACCACTGCACTCTAGCCTGGGCAACAGAGCAAGACCCTGTCTCAAAGAAAAAAAGAAATATCACTCTTTTAACACTGGGGACAGGCATGGTGACTTATGCCTGCAATCTTAGCACTTCAGGAGGCTGAGATTGGAGGATTGCTTGAGGCCAAAGTTTGAGACCCACCTGGGCTAGACGGTGAGATTCAATCTCCACAAAAAAAAAAAAAAAAATTACCTGGGTGTGGTGGAATGCACCTGTTAACAAATACTAACACTGATTTTGTTTTCTTGTAGAGCTCCCTTCCTTGCTTCCTATAGTTGATGTAGCTGAAGCCTTGCTACATGTTAGAAATGGTGCCTGGTTCTTGTGTCTCTTGGTGGCCAATGTTCCTGATAGTTTTAATGAAGGTAAATATAATTCTAACATGGAATATTGAAGAGATTTGCTTGGGCATGTACAGGACCTATTTTTTTGACCTAAGAAGAAACATTAATGGGATTCTATTTGAGTTTTTATCTTTTAAAAGTTTGTTAGTATTTATTAAAGAATATTGAGTTCGTAAATTGTATTTAGTTTAAAGTTCGTATTGACATGCAAATTTAAGTGTGATATGTAGCAAAGAAATGTGTATATATATATATATATATATTTTTTTTTTTTTTTTTTTACAAAAGTTTATTTATCTTTTTGAGAGGAAGTCTCACTCTGTCGCCAGGCTGGAGTGCAGTGGTGTGATCTTAGCTCACTGCAACCTCCAACTCCCTGGTTCAAGCGATTCTCCTGCCTCAGACTTCTGAGTAGCTGGGATTACAGGCATGTGCCGCCACACCCAGCCAATTTTTGTATTTTTAGTAGCGATGGGGTTTCACCATGTTGGCCAGGATGGTCTCAATCTCCTGACCTCATGATCCGCCTGCCTCTGCCTCCCAGAGTGCTGGGATTACAGGTGTGAGCCACTGCGCCCGGCCACAAAAGTTTATCTTAAATGTATAGCAACTCCAAAATAACACTTAATGCCAGCTATCGGTGGCAAAAGATGTTATGGCAGGGAATACAGATGTTTGCGGTTGAAATGAAGGGTAACCGTCTCCTCAGGCACAAGGAAATAGCTTACTTTTTGCCAGATTTCTTAATTCCACCTGTGACCAGGGGCCTCTTCCCCAAGGCCTTCACTTTTAACTCCTCGAGTTTCTTCTGCTTCTCTTTTTGTTTCTGCTTGAAAGCCTTATCTTCCATGTCCATCTCCTTGGCCTGCTTCTTGGGCTGTTTCAGGAGCTTCTTGCCATCTTCACGCTGGACATGGTGCTTGCCGCTCCTTCCTCAAGAAAATTCTTTTTATACCATTAGTCACCAATGCTGTAATATAACAATAAAAAATACCAAGGAACTAGAAGTTATAATATCTATAATCAGGGATCAAAGAAGAGACATATATCTGTGAAATATCAAGAGAACAATAGGAGATATGTATAATTAGAAATCCCAGGAATCAGACCTTTGTTTTTTATTCTTAATGCTGCCAGTTTGCAGAGAAGTATAGGGTAGAAATTGAGAAAAATCAACTAAATTTTTTCACCTCTTTATGGCGATTGAAGGTTGTTGTTTGAGTATGAGTGATATAAAAATAAAAACAACATTTTGTTGAAAAAGGTAGTTTGTGAATTAGGAGCCTGGGAGGAAAAAGCCCTGGATCTGGAGTTACAATTCCTGATTTTGTCATTCAGTTTTTTTTTTTTTTTTTT
>NW_016107436.1:2260347-2264767 GCF_001604975.1 Cebus imitator
TAGAGACGGGGTTTCACCATGTTGACCAGGATGGTCTCGATCTCTTGACCTCGTGATCCACCCGCCTCGGCCTCCCACAGTGCTGGGATTACAGGCTTGAGCCACCGCGCCCGGCCTATTTTTTGACTTTTTTATAGCCATTCTCACTGGTGTGAGATGGCATTTCATGGTGGTTTTGATTTGTATTTCTCTGATGATTAGTGTTATGGAGCATTTTTTCATGTTTTTGGTTGCTTGTATGTCTTCTTTTGAGAAGTATCTGTTCATATCCTTTCCTCACTTTTAATGGGGTGGTTTTTGGTTGCTGAATTGTTTATGTCCGTATAGATTCTGGATATTAGGCCTTTGTCGGATGCATTTTTGTGAATATTTTCTCCCATTCTGTAGATTGTTTGTTCTGTTGGTAGTTTCTTTTGCATGCAGAATATCTTCAATTTAAATAGCTCACACTTGTCAATTTTTGTTTTCATTGCACTTGCTTTTGAGGACTTAGTTATAAATTCTTTGCCAAGGCCAATGTCCGGATGGTATTTCTTTTCTTTTCTTCTAGGATTTTTATAGTTTGAGGTTTTACATCTAAATCTTTAATCCAACTTGAGTTAATTTTTGTATATGATAAAAGATAGGGGTCCTGTTTCATTCTGCATATGGCTAGCCAGTTATCCCAACACCATTTGTTAAATGGGGAGTCCTTTCCCTGTCACTTATTTTTGTCAGCTTTGTTGAAGATCATATGATTTTAAGTGTGTGGCTTTATTTTTGGGTTCTCTATTCTGTTGCCTCAGTCTATGTGTCTGTTTTTATACCAGTGCCATGCTGTTTTGGTTTCTGTAGCCCTGTAGTATAGTTTGAAGTTAGGTAATATGGTGCCTCTGGTTTTGTTCTTTTTGTTAGGATTGCTTTAGCTATTCAGGCTCTTTTTTGGTTCTATGAATTTTAGGATAGTTTTTTCTAGTTTTGTGGAAAATCATGTTGGTAATTTGATACGAAGAGTGTTGAATCTATAGATTGCTTTGGGCAGTATGGCCATTTTTAAGATATTGATTCTTCCAATCCATGAGGTTGGACTGTTTTTCCATTTGTTTGTGTCATACATGATTTCTTTCTCTTTTTTTTCTTTCTTTCTTTATTTGAAACAGAGTTTCACTCTGTTGCCCAGGCTGGAGTGCAAGGTGAGATCGTGGTCACTGCAGTCTCCACCTCTCGGGTTCAAGTGATTCTCCTGCATCAGCCTCCCAAGTACCTGGGATTACAGGCACATGGCACCATGCCTGGCTAATTTTTGTAGTTTTAGTAGATATAGGGTTTTACCATGTTGGCCAGGCTGGTCTTGAACTTCTGACCTCAAGTGATCTTCCCGCCTCAGCTTCCCAAAGTGTTGGGATTACAGGCGTGAGCTGGTGCGCTCGGCCTCTTTGTAGAGATTTTTTTAACCTCCAAAAACACTTTTTTTTTGAGATAGTATCTCCCTGTGTCACACAGGCTGGAGAGCATTGGTGCAGTCATGATTCACTGCAGCCTTAATCTCCCAGGCCCAAGTGGTCCTTCCGCCTCAGCCTCTTGAGTGTCTGGGACTACCAGTGTGTACCACTGTGCCTGGCTAATTTTTTGTAATTTTGTGGATATGAGGTTGTGCCGTGTTACCCAGGCTGGTCTTAGACTCCTGGGCTAAAGTGGTCTGCCTGCCTCAACTTCCCAAAGTGCTGGGATTACAGGCATGACAAAATAGACTTCTTTATTCCAGGTTTTGAAGTCTACTTTGAAAAATACAGCCATGTCATCTTTCTTACAATTAGTTTTTCTATGATGTATATATTTCTTTAGCTCGTTAATCTGTCTATATCTTTATATTTAAGGTGGATTTCCTGTGGACAGGTATAGTTGGGTCTTTTTTTTTTTTTTAAATCTAGTGACTGTCTTTTAATTAGAGTGTTTATATACATAGACCATTTAATGTGATTATTATAGTGGTTAGGTTTGAATCTATCTTCTTATTTGTTTTCTATTTATTTTCTTTTTCCTCTTGTACTTTATGCCATTGTTGTCATGGATTTTACTTCTTTTTTTTTTTTTGAGATGGAGTTTCGCTCTTGTTACCCAGGCTGGAGTGCAATGGCGCAATCTCTGCTCACTGCAACTTCCGCCTCCTGGGTTCAAGCAATTCTCTGCCTCAGCCTCCTGAGCAACTGGAATTACAGGCGCCTGCCACCACGCCTGACTAATTTTTGTATTTTTTTTTTTTTTTTTGAGACGGAGTTTCGCTCTTGTTACCCAGGCTGGAGTGCAATGGCGCGATCTTGGCTCACCGCAACCTCTGCCTCCTGGGTTCAGGCAATTCTCCTGCCCCAGCCTCCTGAGTAGCTGGGATTACAGGCATGCGCCACCACGCCCAGCTGATTTTTGTATTTTTAGTAGAGACGGGGTTTCACCATGTTGATCAGGATGGTCTCGATCTCTTGACCTCGTGATCCACCCGCCTCGGCCTCCCAAAGTGCTGGGATTACAGGTGTGAGCCACCGCGCCCGGCCTAATTTTTGTATTTTTAGTAGAGATGGGGTTTCGCCATATTGGCCAGGCTGGTCTCGAACTCCTGACCTCGTGATCCACCTGTCTTGGCCTCCCAAAGTGCTGGGATTACAGGCATGCACCACTGCACCCAGCCAGCCCTGGTTACTTTTAAGATTTTCTTTTAGGCCGGGCGCGGTGGCTCAAGCCTGTAATCCCAGCACTTTGGGAGGCCGAGGCGGGTGGATCACAAGGTCAAGAGATCGAGACCATCCTGGTCAACATGGTGAAACCCCGTCTTTACTAAAAATTCAAAAAATTAGCTGGGCATGGTGATACGTGCCTGTAATCCCAGCTACTCAGGAGGCTGAGGCAGGAGAATTGCCTGAACCCAGGAGGCGGAGGTTGCAGTGAGCCGAGATCGCGCCATTGCACTCCAGCCTGGGTAACATGAGTGAAACTCCGTCTCAAAAAAAAAAAAAAAGATTTTCTTTTTATCACTGGTTTCAGAAATTTGATGTATCATGTTTCTTGGTATGATTTTCTTTGTATTTGTCCTGCTTAGGTCTCATTGAACTGTGTTTAGAGTTTTCATTCAACTTGGGAAAACTTCTTCAAATTTATTTTTGTCTTCTACTTTATCTTTCTGGTACTGTAGTTGCAAGTGTGTTTGAGTGTGTAATATTGTTCCACAGTTTACTATTCTTAAGTCTCTTTTCATTCTGTGCCTTATTTTGGCCAAATTCTGTTGCTGTGCTTAGAAATTCTCCAATCTTTTTCTTCTGTTATGTCTCATCTTCATAAATAATTAATTCTCAAGGCTGAAGAAGATGGTTTTCATCATTTTAGTTTGTAGGGGCCTGATAAAAAATGGAGAACGACAAGATGAAGAAAGTCTTGGAGGAAGGCGCAGGACAGATGCCTTACGCTTCTTGTGTAAAATGAATCCTTCTCAGGCCCTCAAGGTCCGAGGCATGGTGGTAAGTGATCTTCTGTTTCATTAGACAAAGGCCTTTGTATTATATCCAAGAACTGTTCTTAAGACGGTTTTAGAGTCCTGTAGAGGTTGGGAATTTTATTTATATACTGGATATGTTACCTTCCTCTCTGGGTTTTTATGTTTTTCAGGATTTTTTCCTCTAAACTTTAGACACTTTAGATTTGGAAGCATCCTTGCTCTTTTTGCTTATAATACTGAATTCAGTTTGTTTTCTTTGTTGTGTTAGGTGGAAGAATGTCACTTGCCAGGCCTTGGTGTGGCTTTGACATTGGATCATACTAAAAATGAAGCTTGTGAAGATGGAGTGAGTGACTTGGTTTGTTTTGTAAGTGGTTTGCTTCTTGGAACAAATGCAAAAGTCCGGACTTGGTTTGGAACTTTTATCCGAAATGGACAGCAGGTGAGGGTTAAATATCTTTATAGGCTAAGGATCAGAATATTTCAGCAGCTAGTAAAAGAGAAAAAACATTTTTTGAATGATGTCATTAAACCAGTGGTTCTCACACTTTCTAGTTTCAGGGACCTCCTTATGTTTTAAAAAATCACTGAGGATACCAAAGAGCTTTTGTTTATGTGGCTTTTTTCTATTGATATTTATCATATTAGAAATTTACACTTAAATATTTGAAATATTTATTTAGTTCTTTTAAAAATAGCAACAGTTGGTGTGGTGGCATGTGCCTGTAGTCTGAGCTACTTAGGAGGCTGAAGCAGGAAGATTGCTTGAGCCAGGGAGTTCTAGGGTATAGGGTATGATAATTGTGCCTGTGAATAGCCACTGTACTTTAGCCTGGGCAACATAGTGAGCCCTCATCTCTTAAAAAAAAAAAAAAAAAACAAAAAAACAAAAAAAAATCCCCCTTTTTTTTTTTTTTTTTTAAAGATGGGGTTTCACCATGTTGACCAGGATGGTCT
>NW_016107436.1:2264870-2268213 GCF_001604975.1 Cebus imitator
TTTTTAAAGATGGGGTTTCACCATGTTGGTCAGGCTGGTCTTGAACTGCCGACCTCAGGTGATCTGCCCACCTTGGCCTCCAAAGTGCTTGGATTACAGGCGTGAGCCACCGTGCCCAGCCAACATAACCCTATTAAATATGAACCTAACATATTTTAAATGAAAACTGTCTTTTCCCAAACAAAATTTAATGAAAAGAATGATGTTGTTTTCTTTTATTTTTTTCAAATCTCTTCAATATCTGGCTTGATAGAAGCCTTTGGAAAATCTCAGTGTACTCTTGTGAGTGAATGAGAAAAAAAGATAATGTCTGAGTATTATTATTATTAGTATTATTATTTTGAGATGGAGTTTCTCTCTTGTTGCCCAGGCTGCAGTGCAATGGCGTGATCTCAGCTCACTGCAACCTCCGCCTTTGGGTTCAAGCAATTCTCCTGATTCAGCCTCTCAGGTAGCTGGGATTACAGGCATGTGCCACCACATCTGGCTAATTTTGTATTTTTAGTAGAGACGGGGTTTCTCCATGTTGGTCAGATTGGTCTTGAACTTCCGACCTCATGTGATCTGCCAGCCTCAGCCTCCCAAAATGCTGGGATCACAGGTGAGAGCCACCACGCCTGGCCTATGTCTGAGTATTTTTAACACCTTTCCGGACTCCTTGAAAGAATATTGGGAAAGGGCCAGACTCATGAGAACTGGTGCATTAGGTCATTGAAATAAGTTATTATATTTAAAAATTTTAATATATATGTGTGTATATGTTTTTATTTTGGTAAAATATACATAACATAAAATTTTGCCATTTAATCATTTTTAAGTATATAATTTAGTGGCATTAAGTATATTCACAATGTGCAACCATTACCACTCTTCATTTCCAGAACTTTTTTTTTTTTTTTGAGACAGAGTCTCACTTACTCTCTTGCCCAGGCTGGAGTGCAATGGCTTGATCTTGGCTCACTGGAACCTCCACCTTCTGGGTTCAAGAGATTCTCCTGTCTCAGCCACCTGAGTAGTTGGGATTACAGGGACCCACCACCATGCCTGGCTACTTTTTGTATTTTTAGTAGAGACAGGGTTTCGCCATGTTGGCCAGCTGGTTTCAAACTCTTGACCTCAGGTGATTTTGTATTTTTAGTAGAGATGGGGTTTCACCACGTTGGTCAGCTGGTCTTGAACTCCTGACCTCAGGTGATCCTCCCTCCTCACCTCCCAAAGTGCTGGGATTATAGGCGTGAGCTACCATGCCTGGCCCATTTCCAGAACATCCTTAACAGAAACTCTGTACCCATTACATAACTTCCCATTCACCCTATCATCCTACCCCCTGGTAACCTCTATTCAACTTTCTGTCTCTATGAATTTACCCTTTCTGGCTACCTCAAGTAAATGGAATTGCACACTATTTCTTCTTTTGTATCTTGCTTATTTCACTTAGCATAATGTTTTCAAGGTTCATCTATGTTGTAGCATGTGTCAGGATTTTCTTTTAAAGGCTGAAAAATATTCCATTGTGAATTTAGAGGAGAACTGCCATTCTGTCCAGCAATGCTACTGCTGGGTAGAGAAATCATTATATAAAAATCCCTGCATTTGTATGTTTATTGCAGCACTGTTCACAGTAGCAATGTTATGGAATCAACCTAAGTGTCTGTCAACAGATGGTTGGATAAAGAAAATGTGATACACACACACACGTATATATGTCTATACACACACACACAAACACAAACACATACAATGTGGAAAAAAATGAAATGATGTCTTATAGTAACATGGATGGAACTGGGGGCCATTATCTTAAGTGAAATAACTGAGAAACAGAAAATCAAATACTGCATATTCTCACTTATGAGTAGGAGCTAATCGTGTACACATGGACATACAGTGTGGAATTATACACATCACAGACTCCAAAAGATGGGAGAGTGGGAAGTGGGTGAGGGATAAGAAGTTACTTATTGGGTACAGGGTACACTATCAGGGTGATGGCTACACCAACAGCCCAGACTTCACCACTATGCAATAGATCCGTTTATCAAAACTGCACTTGTACCCCTAAATCTATAAAAATGTAAATACAATGAAATTAATATTGCATTGTATGTATAAACATTTTGTTTTATACATTCACCTGCTTATGCATATGTATTTTGCAACAGTTTTTAACTTGCAAAATATTTTAAATTTTAAAAAACTAATTTATATTAACTCTGTGAATAGAGTTCCTACGAAGGAGCTAATATAGATTGCGATTTAACTTGTTGAGGTCACTCAGTTAGATAACATGTGTACTGCTTAGATCCTGTAGTCTTATTTTTTATGCTACTGAATCACAATTTTTAAAAATATTCAAGTTCTATTTTATAGCTCATTTGAAAACTGATTTTAAGCTTTGCTTTTTAAAAGAACGTTAACATTTATTTATTGGATGCTTTATATATGCCAGGTACTGCATTAAGTACTTGGCAGGCTCATCTTGTTTGTAGTTGTCCTTTTACTGTTATTATTAAAGCAGACTTATCATGTTTTACTTGGAAACACTTAAAAGATAACATTTGGCTAGGCCTGTGTCGTTTAGAACTGCTTTCATATATGTATTATCTTTGTTCATTCATCTACTTAACAAACTGAGAGCTTGCTGTATGTTAGGCACAATGTTAGACTGTGCAGAGTGAAAGATTACTAAGACATTGTCCCTGCCTGAAGAACTATGGGGGTTATAGAATTGTAAACTCTTGTTTTTTGAAATGAAGTATCACTCTGTTGCCCAGGCTGGAGTGCAGTGGCACGATCTTGACTCATTGTATCCTCTGTCTTCTGGGTTCAAGCGATTCTTGTGCTTCAGTCTTCCAAGTAGCTGGGATTACAGGCATGTGCCACCATACCCAGCTAATTTTTATATTTTTAGTAGAGATGGGGGTTTCACAATGTTGGTCAGGCTGATCTTGAACCCCTGACCTCAAGTAATCTGCCTAACTCAGCCTCCCAAAGTACTGGGATTACAGGTGTGAACCACTGCATCAGGCCAAGAATTGTAAACTCTTAATTATAGGAGTTCTATAAGGTAAATATTGTTGATAAAATATTTCCTTGTCACTAGGGAAATCGGGGTTCAGAGAGGTTGACTAACATACCTAAAAGTATATAGTCATCTAATAGTAGAGCTGGCATTTAAACTGCAAGAACTTGGCTGGGCGTGGTGGCTCACGCCTGTAATCCCAGCACTTTGGGAGGGTGAGGTGGGCGGATCACAAGGTCAAGAGATCGAGACCATCCTGGCCAACATGGTGAAACCCCATCTCTACTAAAAATACAAAAATTAGCTGGGCGTGGTGGCGTG
>NW_016107436.1:2268383-2286640 GCF_001604975.1 Cebus imitator
CTTTGTTAGTCTTTATGTGTTTGAAAGTACCATTTAAATAATATTCCATAATTCAAATTGTTGCTAATTTAGTCTTTCATTTGCAACCAATCCAAATTAGGGTGAATATTCATTCTTCAGACAAATTAGTGGATTTTTAGTTTGCTTGAATGGTTAAAATGAGATTCTACAGACATGACAATCTCTTCAAATAGGCCAATTTGAAAGTGTTTAAATGGGGAGCTGTGTTTTAGCTCCCTTTCAGTTTAGTAAATGCACTATGCTTTCTTCCTTTTATGATCTATATTTCTTACAGAGAAAAAGAGAGACCAGCAGTTCTGTCCTTTGGCAGATGAGAAGGCAGCTTCTTCTGGAGTTGATGGGCATTCTTCCCACAGTAAGAAGCACCCGAATTGTGGAAGAAGCTGATGTGGACATGGAGCCCAATGTGTCTGTGTATTCGGGGCTGAAAGAAGAGCATGTTGTGAAAGCCAGTGCACTTTTACGTCTGTACTGTGCTTTGATGGGGATCGCTGGACTCAAGTATTCAATAGTTTGATATTTTACCTTTTTGTCATTTTACTTTCTTGTTTCCATTCTCAAGAAAGTGAGCCAAAAGCCTTTTATTCAGATTCAAGTTTTCGGTTGAATCCTCAGATTCAACAAAATCTGAGGTAACAGGCTAGCCTATAAGAAGAATGAAATCCATGGGCCGGGTGTGGTGGCTCACGTCTGTAATCCAAGCACTTTGGAGGCCAAGGTGGGCGGATCACCTGAGGTCGGGAGTTCAAGACCAGCCTGACCAACATGGTGAAACCCTGTCTTTAAAAAAAAAAAGAAGAAGAATGAAGTCCTAAGGCCAAGAATCCCTAGCAGAGATGTATTCATTTATTTTGTTGATTGTAAACAGAACTATACAAATATGGGAGGAGCTAGAGCAGTTTATCAATTTCCAATCACAGTTTAAAGAAACCTATAATTTCAACACAGCTTGACAAAACTATAGTGAATGATCTGTGGGTGATCTTTTACCTAGCCCAGTGACTAGTTGAAGTAAATCTCTCCTTTGTTTCCTTTTACAGCGCTATCCTAAATTGTTTAAAATTGATGTGATATTAATAAGTATAGTGTTTCCTTTTTCTTTTCTTTTTTTTTTTAAGTCAGAATCTCCGCCTGTCACCCAGGCTGGAGTGCAGTGGTGTAAGCTCAGCTCACTACAACCTCTGCCAGTAGATTCAAACGATTCTCCTGCCTCACCACACCTGGCTAATTCTTTTTTTTTTTTTTTTTTTTTTTTTTTTTTTTTTTTTTTTTTTTTTTTTTTTTTTTTTTTTTTTTTTTTTTTTTTTTTTTTTTTTTTTTTTTGTATTTTTAGCAGAGACAGGGTTTCACCCTGTTGGCCAGGCTGGTCTTGAATTCCTTACCTCAGGTGATCTGCCTGCTTAAGCCTCCCAGAGTGCTAGGATTACAAGCATGAGCCACCACACCTGGCCAGTACAGTGTTTCTTATTTAGTCACTGTACAAAATCCTTTTAAATAATGTTCTTAATAATTGTACATATAGTCCTCATTTGCATGTCTCCAAAATGCATGAGTTTCAGTTACCTCAGTTTAGTTAAATAATGCTGGTCTTTCAAGATGTTCACGTTTCGGTTGCCATCTTACATTAACCAAATACTTGTATAAAGTATAGAGTTTGTGAGCTCCTCAGGCCACATATCACTAAGTAAATAACAGATGTACATCATGATTAGTGACCAATGGCATCACTTCTTTCAAAGTCTGTCTGTGCCTGGTTACTGCACAGCTGCTGTTTGATTCATGCACATACAGCAGAATAGGTAAAGGTCAAATATCCCTTATCTCAAATGCTTGGGACTAGAAGTGTTTTGGATTTTAGAACTTTTCAGATTTTGGAATGTTTGCATTATACATACCAGTTTAGCATCCCTAATTCAGAAATTCAAAAATCCTTAATTCTCCAATGAGCATTTCCTTTGAGCTCATTACTTCATATTAGCACTCAGAATGTTTTGGATTTTTAGGGAATTTTAGATTTTGGATTTTTTGGATTGGGGATACTCAACCTGCATTGCTTCCTTTCTCTCCATAATAAACCCATGTTCCAAAACATGGAAACAGTTTTTGGAACATTATCTTCCAAAAACAGAAACTAGAAGAGGAAATTGGCTAATAAAGATGAAAGTATAGCAAGGAAACAAAAAGTGGTAATGCTGAAAATGACATTAGAACCAAACATAAATTGAATAAATAGTTGACTCTGAGAATGTTGACGCTGCTGCCATTTGAGAGATCCTAGATACAATAGCCAGAGGAAATTAGTGAAGGTAAACTTGTTGACATAAATGAGAAGAGTGAATGTGACCAAAGAATGAATGTATTTCAGAGAATATGATCTTGGCATGAATTTTTACATTAAAAGAACTTGCAGGTATTTTGTGACTGAAAGTACAAGGGATAAAATATTGGAAGCTGATCCAAACTTAGAGTGAGACTGACAATTCACCAAGGATAGAAAAGATGCTTACTTCATGTTCTACATTATTTAATCAAAGGAAGGAGGCAAGGGCTGTTTAAGCTACTGTTTTTTTTTTTTTTTTTTTTTTTTTTTTTTTTTTTTTTTTTTTTTTTTTTTTTTTTTTTTTTTTTCTTCAAGTTTTTTTTTTTTTTTTTTTTTCTTTCCAAGACAAACTGTATCCAGCTTTATTAGAGATACTTTCCATAAACAATCATGGTATTTCAGTCAGGACATGGGCATTACAATCGTTAACAGTATACAACAACTTTCAAACTCCCTTAAACTACTCTTGATAAAGGTTTTACGAAGAAATAAAACACTTTAAGGCCGGGTGCAGGGGGTCACGGCTGTAATTCTAGCACTCTGAGAGACCAAGGCTTGTGGATCAGTGAGGTCAGGAGTTTGAGGCCAGCTTGGTGAACATGGTGAAACCCGTCTCTACTAAAAATACAAAAATTAGCTGGGAGTGGTGGCCAGTGGCTGTAGTCCCAGCTATTCAGGAGGCTGAGGCAGGAGAATTGCTTGAACCTAAGGTGGAGATTGCAATGAGTTGAGATTGCACCACTGCACTCCAGCCTGGGCAACAGGGTGAGACTCCATCTCATTAAAAAGAAAAGAAAAGAAAACACTTTAATTCCCAATGATTTTAATATTTTCAATTAGAGTACTATAAAAATATTAGTTTTACTATTTAAAAAAAAATTCCTGGCTAGGTACAGTGACTCATACCTGTCATCCCAGCACTTTAGGAGACCAAGGTGGGTGGATTGCTTGAGCCCAGGAGTCTGAGATCAGCCTGGGGAACATGGCAAAACCCTTTCTCTAATTAAAAAAAAAAATAGAAAAAATTAGCTGGGCATGGTGATGCATGTCTGTGGTCCCAGCTACATGAGAGACTGAGGGGAAAGGATCACCTGAGCCTGGGAGGTCAAAGCTGAAGTGAGCTCTGATCCTGCCACTGCACTCCAGCTTGGATGCCAGAGCAAGACCTTGTCTCAAAAAAAAGAAAAAAAAAAATCCATATGCATTCTAATCAACACAGTTTTTAATGTTTGGACAAAAATGTTAAAGGCTACAGTACAATCATAATTTTCACCATTGATTTTTAAGATAAAGTTGCATGATTTCAGCTCGTATGGTCGTTTTTTTTTTTTTTTTTTGAGACGGAGTTTCACTCATGTTACTCAGGCTGGAGTGCAATGGCTTGATCTCGGCTCACCGCAACCTCCGCCTCCTGGGTTCAGGCAATTCTCCTGCCTCAGCCTCCTGAGTAGCTGGGATTACAGGCACGCACCACCATGCCCAGCTAATTTTTTGTATTTTTAGTAGAGACGGGGTTTCACCATGTTGACCAGGATGGTCTCGATCTCTTGACCTCGTGATCTACCCGCCCCGGCCTCCCAAAGTGCTGGGATTACAGGCTTGAGCCACCGCGCCCGGCCTGTATGGTCGTTTTTATGGTCTCATACTACAGGGCAAAGTGAGGAGTGCCTGTGTCTGCCTACAGTAAAACACTGTAGTTGTAATTTCTCCACAGTTTTGCATTTGACAGTTTGAGATGTTAAAGATTTGATAAATAGCGAGGTATCATTATAAAGTTTAAAATTTGTATCTAAAAGGTTAAAAATTCACTTTTTCTTTCTTCCAACTAAAAATGTAAAGCCTAATGATGTATTCCTTTTTAGACCAACTGAAGAAGAAGCTGAGCAATTACTGCAGTTGATGACAAGCCGTCCTCCTGCTACGCCAGCTGGAGTTCGCTTTGTTTCACTTTCCTTTTGTATGCTACTGGCCTTTTCTACACTTGTCAGGTACCTAACTCTACAAGTTGCTCTATTTTCTCAAGGTCTACTTTTATTTACTCAATAAAATGTATGTATAGCATTAGATAAGAGCTTTCTACAAAAGCTGGTCTAGGTTGGACAGTTGTAGTTTTGTTTTTTTCCAACTTTTAAGAGAAGGGGTCTTCCTTTGTTGCCCAGGCCGAAGTACAGTGACTATTCACAGGTATGATCATAGCACACTGCAGCCTTGAGCTTCTGGTCTCAAGCAATCCTCCTGACTCAGCCTCCCAAGTAGCTGGGACTACAGGTACATGCCACTGGTCCCAGCTTATTTGTGTTTTTTTTTTTTTAATATAAAGGTATCAGTAGCATCTGATTCATTTTGTTTATTAAAGTTTTATATGTATATTGTTTAAAGGAGTCAAAATAGTTCTTGATTTGTTAAGGCTAATAGCAGTCCATCCTTCCTCCCACCTTGCTATTTCCCATTTCAAGAGTTTTTCAATTATTTTAGCTGTTTATTTTGAGTTTTACTGCTACATCTGTAATAACATGTTTGTATTTGATACCTCTTTGATTTTTGCTTTTAGTTATTTATTGAGTTCCTTCTATGAAAGATGAGAAATTAGCTCTCTTTCTTTTTTTTCTCTGTCCTAAATACATCCATACATATCCTTCCTATCCTCTCATTCTTCTAGTACAGTTATAATAATTTAGAGTAGATCAATATGTAGTTGTTATGATTATGTAAACTACTGAGAGCTCAACCATGTAGTAGATAATTATTTTTTACTTCCTTGTGAAATTTATTTTTTGGAATATTTATCCTGTGTTTTTGTTTTGTGCTTTTAACTTTCTTTGTGTTGGGTGTACCATTCATGTAACCTCAAACTCTGCCAGTCTAAATCTTCTCTCCAGATGTTTTGACTCATTAGATGTCTATCAGTTTCATCTTCTTGAGGAGATTCCTTCAGGAGCATTTTGGTCTGGAGTGGTTACCAGCTATACCTGGTAGTACAAAGTTCTCATCACTTTGGAGACTTGCTTCATCTTTCCTTTGCTGGATCTCCTGTTATATCTTATGTCATCCTTTTAGCCAGGCCTGGTGGCTCACACCTGTAGTCCCAGCTACTCAGGAGGTTGAGGGGGGAAGATCACTTGAGGCCAGCCTGGGCAGCATAGTGAGACCCTCGTCTTTGTTTAAAAAAAAAATGAAAAAGAAAACCTATCCTTTCATCTGCTTGAGCCGTGATCATGTCATCATCTTTTTTCATTGCTTCCTTATTTTGCTTCTTTTTTTTTTGAGATGGAGTTTCACTCTTGTTGCCCAACTGGAGTGCAGTTGCATGATCTTGGCTCACTGCAACCTCTGCCTCCCAGGTTCAAGTGATTGTCCTGTCTCAGCCTCCTGAGTACCTGGGATTACAGGCACCTGTCACCATGCCCAGCTAATTTTTGTATTTTTAGTAGAGAAGGGGTTTCACTATGTTGGCTAGGCTGGTCTCGAACTCCTGACCTCAGGTGATCCACCCGCCTCGGCCTCCCAAAGTGCTGGGATTACAGGTGTGGGCCACTGTGTCTGGCTATTTTGTTTCTTTAGAATGGGTATGTGTGAAGCAAATTCTTTTTGAGAATGGGTATTTCTGTAAATATCTTTGTTCTACTCTGACATCTGATTTGATAGTTTGCTGGGGCATGGAATTCTAAGTTGGAAATAATTTCCTTTCAGGATTTTGAAGGTGTTGCTTCATTGTTTTCTAATTTCCAGTGTTGTTAAGAAGTCTGACATTCTGATTCCTGGTCCTTTGTGTGGCCTATTCATTTTTAATACGGTAACTTGTAGGATTAGCGTTTTGTCCCTAGGGTTTTGAAATTTCTGGATGATATGCCTTAGTCTGAGTCTCTTTTTGTCTATTGTCCTAGGCATTCAGTAAGACCTTTGAACCTGGAAACTCATGTCCTTTAGTTCTAAAAATTTCCCTGAATTAATTTGTTGATAACGTTTTCTTCTTGGGTGTTCTCCGTCTAAAACCTCCTTTTATTTGGAATTGGATTTTTTTGAAATGATTGTCATATTTTCTTTTTTTTTTTTTGAGACGGAGTTTCACTCATGTTACCCAGGCTGGAGTGCAATGGCGCGATCTCGGCTCACCGCAACCTCCGCCTCCTGGGTTCAGGCAATTCTCCTGCCTCAGCCTCCTGAGTAGCTGGGATTACAGGCACGCACCACCATGCCCAGCTAATGTTTTGTATTTTTAGTAGAGACGGGGTTTCACCATGTTGACCAAGATGGTCTTGATCTCTTGACCTCGTGATCCGCCCGCCTCGGCCTCCCACAGTGCTGGGATTACAGGTTTGAGCCACCGCGCCCGGCCTGATTGTCATATTTTCTTATTCTTTCCTCTTTTCCTTTCCCTCATCTTGTTCTGCTTTTTAGAAAACAGCTTTATTGGGCCAGGCGTGGTGGCTCACACCTGTAATCCCAGCACTTTGGGAGTCCTAGGTGGGTGGATCACAAGGTCAAGAGATCAAGACCATCTTGGCCAACACGGTGAAACCCCGTCTCTACTAAAAATACAAAAATGAGCCAGATGTGGTGGTGCATGTCTGTAGTCCCCGCTACTCAGGAGGCTGAGGCAGGAGAATTGCCTGAACCAAGGAGGCGGAGGTTGTGGTGAGCCGAGATCGTGCCATTGCACTCCAGCCTGGGTAACAAGAGCGAAAACTCCGTCTCAAAAAAAAAAAAACAAACAAAAAACAACTCGCTGGGCGTGGTGGCAGACCCCTGTAATCCCAGTTACTTGAGAGGCTGAGGCAGGAGAATCGTTTGAACTTGGGAGGCAGAGGTTGTAGTGAGCTGAGATTGCACCACTGAACTCCAGCCTGAGCAACAAGAGTGAAACTGTCTCTCAAAAAAAAAGTAAATAAATAAAAATTAGGAATTCCCTTTAAATAGTCATTGTTAGGCTAGGCATGATGGCTCACCTCTGTAATCCCAGCACGTTGGGAGGCTTAGGCGGGAGGATCACTTGAACGCGAGTTCAAGACCAGACTGGGCAACATAGTAAGACCTCCTCTCTACTAAAAATGAAACATATTAGCTGGGTGCAGTGGTGCTTGCTTGTAGTGCCAGCTACTTGGGAGGCTGAGGTGGGAGGATTACTTGAGCCTGGGAGGTTGAGGCTATTGTAAGCTATGATTTCACCACGGCACCCCAGCCTGGGTGACAGAGCAAGACGTTTCAAAAAAAAGCCATTGTGTTTTTATAGCCATTTTTCATATCTGGTAAGCTGCCTTTTTTTTCATGATTAGTAATCATTTATTCTACTCATAAGGTTTCTGTAAATTAAATTTCATTTTCCCATAGGATGGAGTGCTCATTACTGTGTGGCACTGGTTTGTGATATTTTGATGCTTAAGTGTTAACACTAGATTTTTTTCTATATGAAATAAGTATCAGCTATTTTAATAGGTTAATCCCTTTGTTTTCTGAGGAATGTGAGGAAGCTTACTCTTTCCAATCTGTGAAGGCAGTAACTAAGACTTTGAGAGGGGATCCATGAAAAAAAGCAAAGGCCCTCATTTTTAAGCTCTAGAATTACTTCATATCTCAATGACAATTAATGGCCCGATTCAGCAAGCCATTAATTTGACTTGATATTTGAAAATAGGGCTGGAAAAATAGTTTCTACCAAAAATAACTTCAGAATGCTTTTTATTCATATACTAGTATATCTAATTTAAACCAGTGACATTCTGGTATATTTTATATAGTACACCTGAACAGGAACAGCTGATGGTGGTGTGGCTAAGTTGGATGATAAAAGAAGAAGCGTATTTTGAGAGGTAAGATAATTTCATTTAGTTAGTTGAGAAAGATTTTCCTCTTTTGTCTTTGGAAAATTCATATTTTCTATTTTGTTTTGACAGTACTTCAGGTGTCTCTGCTTCTTTTGGGGAGATGTTATTATTGGTGGCTATGTACTTTCACAGCAACCAGCTTAGTGCTATCATTGACTTGGTCTGTTCCACTTTGGGGATGAAGGTAATTTTCTTTTAAGTTCTTTCTAAAAAGAAGGTGTTTCTAAGTTGGACATTTTATTGTACTGTATTGTTTTCACTTAAGTAATTTTAGTTGTTTAATAGAAGTTTCATCAGGAGCACTTAGAAAAAAATGCATTTTGAAACATTTATTTACTAAAATAATAGATACTCATGCAAAAACCTTGGAAAGCACAGAAAAGGGAAAGATATAATTCCATGATTCAGAGATACCTAGTATACTACTATTAATATTCTGATGTCTGTTGTTTATTTAAAGTGACGTACATATGTGGTGATGTAAAAAACTAATATATGATGATCATTTACTCATATCAATAAATATTCTCTAATAAAATATAATTTTTAATGGCTGCATAGTATTATAGTCCATTGTTTGATCTTCTTACTAGGTCCCTTATTTCCCATGTAGATTTTTTAGTTTCTGTATAATGCTTAGACGAATATCCTTGCTTATGTAAATACACACATAGGCACTCACACATGTATCTCTTCATACACCTGTTGGATCATTTTCTTAGGATAAATTTCTAGAAGGTGATTGCTAAGGAAAAGGGTATAACTATGTTAAGGTCTTTCATGAGTACTGCCAGATTATCTTTTAGAAAGATTTTATCAGTTTAACTGTTACCATTAGTGAGTGAGAACTCCTGTTTTCCTAAACTCTCAACATGATCGAGCATTACTATTTTTTTTTAATCTTTGTAAATTTGGTTGATGAACAGTGGTCTCACTTATTTTGCATTTCTTTGATTACTAGTGAAACTTGAGCATTTAAAATCTATATGTTTTGATTGGTTTATTTCTTTTGTGAAAATCTTATCAGTATCCTAATTTTTCTGCAGGGATTTTGATTTTCTTTTTTTCTTTTACTGATTCAAAAGGAAAGATATACCATTATGCCTTTTACATCTTACTTCATGTATTTCAAGACATATATTTCTTTTTTTTTTTTTTTTTTTTTTTTTTTTTTTTTTTTTTTTTTTTTTTTTTTTTTTTTTTTTTTTTTTTTTTTTTGAGACGGAGTTTCGCTCTTGTTACCCAGGCTGGAGTGCAATGGCGCGATCTCGGCTCACCGCAACCTCCGCCTCCTGGGTTCAGGCAATTCTCCTGCCTCAGCCTCCTGAGTCACTGGGATTACAGGCACGCGTCACCATGCCCAGCTAATTTTTTGTATTTTTAGTAGAGATGGGGTTTCACCATGTTGACCAGGATGGTCTCGATCTCTTGACCTCGTGATCCACCCGCCTCGGCCTCCCACAGTGCTGGAATTACAGGCTTGAGCCACCGCTCCCGGCCAAGACATATATTTCACTCAATATTGAAACTGGGGCTAAGCCCTTTTCGGCCTTAGCCTACCTGCACCCAGGTGAATAAACAGCCATGTTGTTCACACACACACACACACACACACACACACACACACACGAAACGGGGTTTCATTTTCAGTTGACAAGTAATGTGAAACTGGTAGTGTTCCAACTCCTACTTTTTTTTTCTTGAAAAGCTACTATAATATTAAGTCAGTGATATATATCATAGTATCTTTAAAAGTGGAGAGTTCAATATGTTATAATTGACTTTTTTCAGTCTTTTTTGCCATTTAACTTTGCCATGTGGAAATTATTATTATTTTTATATAGTATATTAAGTATTCTTTTTGTGGTTTGTATTTTGCTCTTATGCTTAGGAATGTTTTCCTTTCTTGGGTTTATGTAAATGATCACTTACATTTTCTTCCAGTTTTTTTGGTGGTTTCATGTTTTACATTTAAACATTTAATCTACTTGAGTTCTTTTGGTGTATGGTGTGATATGTGCAATAAGTGTGTGTGTTTATCTGTGTATACATATATACATATATTTGTGGGTGTATATATGTGTATATACAGATGCACACACACACATATATATTTCTCTAGGCCTCCCAGAAGGGTAGCCATCCCAGCTTCATGTAGTATATAATCTGTTTCCTCCAGCTGACTAAAAATGCCAATAATAGTATTTATTAAGTGCTTTTTATATTGGTTCTAAGTATTAACATTTTAATGTTGGATTGAGATAGCACTTCTAAAACAGAGTAGAATACTTGAACATTTGAACATTAATGTATATCACAGCCATTTTAGATAAGTTCCCTAGAATAAATTGTGTTTCATATATTATATTTTTACATGCTGTTGGAATTCTTTTGGTAATTTTAGATTGTAATTAAGCCAAGCTCCTTGAGCAGGATGAAGACAATCTTCACACAGGAAATTTTTACTGAGCAGGTAATTCTTTTTATTCTTGGGTATTTATTTAGCTTTCTTTTACAATATCTTTTGGGAGAAAACTTGTGTGTCTTACCTTAAGAAAATAATGTGGGCTGTTTTCTTTTTAATCACTCATGATGATTTATTTCATCATTGAAACTTTCTTAAAGAATAATCCATTTAAAAGACACTTTTACAACTACTCATAACATACCAAAGCATCTTTTAAATTTATATATTTTTGGAGACTTTAAGTAGATACTTACTAGTATACTCTTAGATGTCAATGGTAGGTCATCTCAAGGGGCAATCATTTTAATGTGTCTGGAGAAAAAATAAAATGAAGACCTATTTAAACCTTTAGGCTGTAAGATTCATTTCTAACTAGATTACAGGCTAGAGTCTGAATTTCTTATCCTTATACTTAACATGTTCTTCTTTAGCCTTAGCACTTTTGTCCATGGATAAGCCTAAGGATTTTTCTCTTTTCTTTTTTTTGTCTCACCCTGTCACCCAGGCTGGAGTATAGTGGCATGATCATAGCTCACAGCAACCTGGAACTCCTGGGCTCAAGTGATCCTCCTGCCTTAGCCTCCCAAGTAGCTAGGACTACAAGTGTGCACCACCACATCCAGCTGATTTATTTATTTATTTACTTATTTATTTAGTAGAGATGGGGTTTAGCTATGTTGCCCAGGCTGGTGTTGAACTCCTGATCTCAAGTGATCCTCCTACTTCAGCCTCCCAAAGTGTTGGGATTACAGGCATGAGCCATTGTACTTGGCCAGGATGTTTTATTTTTCAGTGAAGGATTCTATTCTAAAATTTAAAATTAGTTCCCAGATTCACTTGTCAATTTAAATCTTAAAATACAAGAAATATGTATGTCTTAAAAAATGAACTATTTGAGTGAGTACTCATGGATCCATAATTTTGCTTTTTTATGGCTATTAATATCTTTATTCCTATATTGTACTCTCCCTCCCACCCTCAACATGTATGTGCACATATACTCCTGAATTACAAATAGCCTCATAGCACGTGGGAAAATCATGTTATTTTTTGCCTTTAAATTTGAACTAATTGGAAGGCAACTTTGAAGAAGGTCTTTAAAAAACAATTAGAGGCTATGTATGACATATTGAAAATAAATATTTCTGTTTATATTTATGTGGTGCTTTATAACTCATATGATGTTTTTCCAAAAAGAATATTTTCTCCTCATAACAATGCTTTGAGGCAGGTGTGGCAGTGTCCTGTTTTGTAGATGTGACAAAGATTCAGATGATAAAGTGACTTCCTCAAATCATTGAGCCCAGATTGTATGCTTCAAAATTTTATTTAATTTTTTTAACCTTATCACACCACTGTGTATGTATCTATGTTTAAAAACAAAAAATTGGGGAATTATGTAAATCCCTAACTGTACATTTCCTCAGCATTCAAAGACAGTTAAAAACATGTAATAATTGATTTTCATCATTCATTTCTAGTGACCACACTTGTATTAGGTGTTGACAGTCTACTTAACTAATTCTCTCTTTTTCAAAATATATTTAGTTCTATTATATTACTAATACTATTTTTCCCTTTTAGGTTGTCACTGCTCATGCAGTTCGGGTCC
Source organism: Cebus imitator (assembly GCF_001604975.1). NCBI lineage: Eukaryota > Metazoa > Chordata > Mammalia > Primates > Cebidae > Cebus > Cebus imitator. The sequence continues at coordinate 2,280,626 of NW_016107436.1, forward strand.
CTGTCACCAGCAACCTGAGTGCCAACATTACTGGATTTTTGCCTATTCATTGTATTTACCAGCTTCTCAGGAGCCGTTCCTTTACCAAGCACAAAGTGTCAATAAAAGTATGCCCCTACAAATAAGTAAAATAAAAGCATACCCCTACATTTATATTTCTTTTTTATGTTTTTTTTTTTTTTTTTTTTTTTTTGAGACGTAGTCTCGCTCTGTCGCCCAGGCTGGAGTGTCGTGGTGCAATCTCAGCTCACTCAGCCTCAGCCTCCCAGGTAGCTGGGACTACAGGTGTGCACCACCATGCCCGCTAATTTTTGCATTTTTAGTAGAGACGGGGTTTCAGCATGTTGGCAGGCTGGTCTCAAACTCCTGACCTCAAGTGATACTGTGATCCCTCCCAAAGTGCTGGGATGACAGGCACGAACCACTGTGCCTGGCCTATATTTGTATTTCAAAGAACAACCTAGATTAATGCGTCCTCCCCAGTTAGTTGTATTTCAGTTTGTAGGCCTTTATTGTGGGTTTTGTGTAGGAAATGTGTGGTATTAAGCTAAGCTACTTATCATTTATATAAGTATCGTAATTAGGGGTAATTATAATTACGTAATTATAATAATACAGTAATTTCAGATTTTTAAAACAGTATAACATTTTCAAAATGTGTAATGCTCCATGTAAATTCTCAATAATGGCACATGGCTATTTCATTAATACTTAGACTGCCATTTTCTAATTTTTATTTTTTTTAGACAGGGTCTCATTTTGTCGCCCAGGCTAGGGTGCAGTGGCATGATAATAGCTTGCTGTAACCTCAAACTCCTGGGCTCAAGCAATCCTCCTGCCACACCCTCCTAAGTAGCTGGGACTACAGGTATGAGCCACCACACCTGGCTTTTCTTTTTTTTTGAGATGAAGTGTCATTCTGTTGCCCAGGCTGGAGTGCAGTGATGTGTTTTAGCTCACTGCAACCTCTGCCTCCCAAGTAGATGGGATTACAGGCTCCTGCCACTGTGCCTGGCTAATTTTTTTTTTTTTTTGTATTTTTAGTAGAGACAGGGTTTTACCATGTTCGCCAAGCTGGTCTCAAATTTCTGACCTCAGGTGATCCACCTACCTCTGCCTTCTAAAGTGCTGGGATTACAGGTGTAAGCCAACATGCCTGGCCTCATACCTGGCTTTAAAAGGTGTTTTACGTAGAGACAGGGTCTCCCTATGTTGCCCAGGCTGGTCTGGTCTTGAACTCCTGGTCTCAAGCAATTCTCCTGCCTCGGCCTCTTGAAGTGTTGGGATTACAGGTGTGAGCCACTGCAATGGGCCTGGTTTTGCTTTACAAATTAGGGAAGTTGCTGGTCAGCCGTGACTAGTATTTGTCGATTTATCACAAGGACACCTCACACCTAACTTAATTTTGATTTGTCTTAGTTGGCTATATCTACCAGATAAAAGGTCCGCCAAAGAGAAGATTGAAACCCAGGAAGTGAAGTAGACTGAACCTTTTTCAGAGGCTCCTTTATTTATAAAGAAGAATGAATAATATATGCATTATATATCACTTTTGATTGTCCCTTGTTTTTTCTGATTTCGTGAAATTATTTTCCAGCTAGATTGCATCTTCTGCTGGTTTATATTTTTAGCAAGTAAAATAGTTAAGAAGTCAAATGCACACCCAACCTTTTACATGTCCTCCATTCAACAATAGTTAAGTGATAGTCTCCTGTAAGTGCCTGTCAGAGACGCTTTCTTAGTCTCTCTGAGGGTTTGCTGTGAAGGACCTATCTCTCTATCCAAATTCCTGGCCAATGTGAGCTCTCCCGTGATGACATATATGGTGCTTTAAATACAGATATGGTAGGGACTTAAAATTTTTTTCCCACTACTTAAAAACTAATAGATTAAACCCAAAGCAAGCTTCCAGTGGGAGGTACACCTAAGATGATACAGATATAAAAGTAATTCATATTTTAAAATCAAAGGCAATTATGATACTAGATAATAATTTGGAACTGCCAAAAGTTAATAGTTTTATTGATTCATAGTTCATGTAAAACTGTATGTTCTTCTATAATTTTGCTTGCTTTTTCTTTTTGCCACAATTAATTCAGTGTCTATAACATTCTTTCTTAGGATTGGATTTATAGACAGCTGTGTGAAACCTCTACTCCACTTCATCCTCAGTTACTTCCTTTGATTGATGTGTACATAAATTCCATACTTACTCCTGCATCGAAATCTAATCCGCAAGCCACAAATCAGCCAGTCACAGAACAGGAGATACTCAATATTTTCCAAGGAGTCATTGGGGTAAAATAGTGGTTCTTTTATATCTATTAACTTATTTTTCTTTTAATTCTTCGGACTTATCTCATATTATTTTCCTATCAGAGGACTTCTAGGTAGTTCTGAATTTAAAATAAGATTAAATTTCCTTAGATCACCTGTAAAAATTAAAAGAATGGTATTAGTTCCAAGTAGTTTGTTAAATAGGCACTGTGTAAGAATTTTGTTGTTGTTGTTGTTGAGATGGAGTTTCGGTCTTGTTGCCTAGGCTGGAGTGCAATGGCCCGATCTTGGGTCACTGTAACCTCCAGTTCCTGGGTTCAAGTGATTCTCCCTCCTCAGCCTCCTGAATAGCTGAGATTACAGATGCTTGCCATAACACCTGCCTAATGTTTTGTATTTTTAGTAGAGACAGGGTTTCACCATGTTGGCTAGGCTGGTCTCAAACTCCTGACCTCAGGTGACCCACCCACCTTGGTCTCCCAAAGTGCCGGGATTACAGGCATGAGCCACCGCGCCTGGCTTCAGCTTCCCAAGTAGTTGGGACTATAGGTGTGCATCACTACACCTGGGTAATTTTTGTATTTTTAGTAAAGATAAGATTTTACCATATTGCCCAGGCTGGTTTCAAACTCCTGACCTCAAGTGATCTGCCCGCCTTGGCCTGCCTGGCCAAGAATTTTTTTTAAGTTTCATTTTAAGCCTAAAGGGTGCCCTGGAGATTGTGTATTTGATCAAGTACTGTGTGGGATTTCAATACATTCAATATAGCTTTGTTTAGTTAGCATCCTGGGAATCTAAGTTACACCTAGATTCATTTACGGAAATTTTTTTTTTTTTGAGACAGAGTCTCTGTTGCTTAGAGTGTAGTGGCACGATCTCAGCTCACTGCAAACTCTCCCTCCTAGTTTCAATTGATTCTCATGCCTCAGCCTCATGAGTAGCTGGGATTAAAGGTACGCACCACCATGCCTGGCTAATTTTTGTATTTTTAGTAGAGACAGGATTTTATCACTTTGGCCAGGCTGGTCTCAAACTCCTGACCTTGGGTGATCCTCCTGCCTTGGCCTCCCAAAGTGCTGGGATTATAGGCATGAGCTACTGCTCCTGGCTTATTTAGGGAGAATTTGATGAAAGTATTTTTTCCCCAGTTTGCTAGAAGGGAAAACAGTTGCATTTTCCACAAATATAGTTAAGTATAAAATATTTAGGAATTCTTTTCTTCATGGTAATTTCGTATAATACTTGGGATTCTTGTCTTTCAGAAGCAGCCTGATGGGTTTCCTATTGAATAGTGGCTGAAGTCTTTTCTTTGTCTTATCTTAAAGACCACTTAGGCGTGTTGCTTTTCATCTCTCATGCCATCTCAGATTTCATGTTGTTTCTTTGAGTTTAATACAAACACAGCAACATTTCTCCTGTTTTACCTGAGTTAGGAGCAGCATTGCCGAATAGTCTATTTTGATTCTTTTACTATCAAGAAAAGAAAAAGCACTCATGAAATTCAACAGTGTTTCAAAGTATTTATAATATTACCTCCAGGGTGACAACATTCGCCTTAATCAGCGTTTCAGTATCACAGCTCAGCTTTTGGTGCTCTACTATATACTGTCTTATGAGGAAGCTCTTCTAGCAAACACAAAGACTTTAGGTGAGTTATGCATAGAGGAGTGGTTCTAGTGGTAGTATTTTATTAGCTTGTATTTTGTTGCTTTCCAAACTGCTTTTTGATAAAAGAAGGGCAATATTCTAACAAACTCTAGTATCGTTTTATAATCTTTGCAATGTGGGCATTGTGTACTTGATACATAAATCAGGCATGTTTGGGTACATAACCACAATTTATGTCTCAATCCTCCTTATAGTAGTCTAAATTAATAGATAACAGAATTGCCTGTATTTTAACAGTTGTACAGGTTTTGTTTACTAAATATAAATCTAAAAGATAAACCTGATAGAGCTGTAACTGAATTTTTTTCTTGATTTCAGTCTTTGTCTGGTCTTCTTCCATTAGTGTGAGGAGTAACAACCTAATAAAAAACAATAGAAAAGGCTGGGCATTGTGGCTCACGCTTGTAACCCTAGCACTTTGGGAGGCTGAAGTGGGCAGATCACCTGAGGTCAGGAGTTCGAGACCAGCCTGGTCAACATGGCGAAACCCCATCTCTACTAAAAATACAAAAATTAGCTAGGCATGGTGGCTCATGCCTGTAATCCCAGCTACTCAGGAGGCTGAGGCAGGAGAATCGCTTGAACTCAGGAGATGGAAGTTGCAGTGAGATCGTGCCACTGCACTCCAGCCTGGGGGACAGGGTCAGACTCCATCTCAAACAAACACACATAGAAAAGTTTTGTTTTGCTGTTAACATTGGGCTAAGCATGGTAGGTTATCCCTATAATCTCAGTACTTTGGAAGGCTGAGTTGGGATGGTCACTTATGCTCAGAGTTTGAGACCAGCCTGGGAAACAGCAAGATGCCATTCCCCCCTACTCCACCACACACACACACACACACACACACACACACACACACACACAAAATGTCATTGAAATGGGCTTTGAAACTTAGTTACTTCACATAATATCAGAGGGTCAGATTTTGCATGCACGATATCAATGTAAAGTATCTTTTCCTGTATTGTGGCTTACTACATATGTATGTAGTTCATTTCATTTCATCTGTTTATTTTTCGAGACAGGGTCTCACTCTGTTACCCAGGCTGGAGTGCAGTGACATGAACATGGCTTACTGTAGCCTTGACTTCTTCAGCTCAAGGGATCCTTGCCTCAGTCTCCCATGCAGCTGGGACTACAGGTGGATGCCACGATGCCTGGCTAATTTTTAAAATTTTTTGTAGAGATGAGGTTTACCGTGTTGCCAGGCTGGTCTCAAATTCCTGGCCTCAAGCAGTCCTCCTGGCTTGGCCTCCCAAAGTGCCAGGATTACAGGTGTGAGCGATCTGCCTGACCTTTGTGTGTAGTTTTTAATTTGTTTTTCTTTTTTTTTTTGAGACAAAGTCTCGTTCTGTTACCCAGGCTGGAGTGCAGTGGTACAATCTCAGCTCACTGCAACCTGCACCTCCTGGGTTCAAACGATTTTCCTGCCTCAGCCTCCCGAGTAGCTGGGATTACAGGTACGTTCCACCATGCCTGGCTAATTTTGTACTTTTAGTACAGATGGGATTTCATTGTGTTGGCCAGGCTGGTCTCGAACTCCTGACCTCAAGTGATCCACCCGCCTTGGCCTCCCAAAGTGCTGGGATTACAGGTGTGAGCCACTGTACCCAGCCTTAATTTGTTTTTCATACTTGAAATAAAAAGTGTTATTTAAGGGCTGGGCGCAGTGGCTCACACCTGTAATCCTAGCACTTTGGGAGGCCGAGGCGGGCAGATCACGAGGTCAAGAGATTGAGGCCATCCTGGCCAACATGGTGAAACCCTGTCTCTATTAAAAAAATACAAAAATTAGCTGGACGTGGTGTTATGCGCCTGTAGTCCCAGCTACTCGGGAGGCGGAGGCAGGAGAATTGCTTGAACCCAGAAGGCAGAGGTTACAGTGAGCCGAGATCACGTCACTGTACTCCAGCCTGGTGCCTGGTGACAGAGTGAGACTCTGTCTCAAAAAAAAACAAAACACACACACACACACACACACACACACACACACACAAAAGACAACAACAAAAAGTGTTATTTAAAAACTAGCCATTTGAAATTCTTTTTTTTTTTTTTTTGAGACGG
>NW_016107436.1:2287156-2292455 GCF_001604975.1 Cebus imitator
GACGGGGTTTCACCATGTTGACCAGGATGGTCTCGATCTCTTGACCTCGTGATCCACCCGCCTCGGCCTCCCAAAGTGCTGGGATTACAGGCTTGAGCCACCGCGCCCGGCCGATAAAGTCACTTTTCAATGTTTGGCAGATCAGTTTTTTTTTGTGTGTGAAGTATTATATTTTAACTATACCGTAAATTTTATAACTGCTTTCTTTCTTGATTTTAATTGTCGAGATTTTACAGATGATATCCCATAACTGCTATTATAGTCTTTGCTGTATTAAGGAAAAGATGAGCTAATAATAAGCATTAGGTAATAGTCTCCCACATTTATTCACATATAGACAATGTTTTCTGTTAAAGAATATGATACAGGCTGGGTGTGGCTTGCGCCTGTAATCCCAGCACTTTGGTTGGCCGAGGTGGGTGGATCAGCTAAGGTCAAGAGTTCAAGACCAGCCTGACCAACATGGAAAAACCCCATTTCTACTAAAAAATACAAAATTAGCTGGGCATGGTAGCACATGCCTGTAATCGCAGCTACTCGGGAGGCTGAGGCAGGACAGTTGCTTGAACCCGGGAGGAGGAGGTTATGGTGAGCTGAGATTGCACCATTGCACTCCAGCCTGGGCAAAAAGAGCGAAACTCTGCCTCAAAAAAAAAAAAGATGATACTTTTGATGTAATGAGTAGGTGGTATAAGAATGAGTTATAAGGAGATATTCTGGGGGAGAGTTCAGACTGTTAATACTGTAGCAGGGGACCAAGATATAATTTAGTTGTTATTTTAATAAATTAAATTTGAGAGAGAGGAGCCAGTGTTGATTTAGAGGTCTTTGGCCTGAAGAGAAAGGATAGAATAGTTATCAGTTGAAATAAAAGAGAGCCTGGAGGAGTAACAGATTTGTTGGGGATCAGAGGCTGAGTTTTAGACATGTTGGGATGTCTGTTAGATTTTCAAGTGGTGATGTTAACCAGGCAATTATATATACTGGTCTGAAATTTAGGGACATACCTAGACTGAAGCTCTGAAACTCGTTAACATATATATAACAATTAAAATTATGACCTTAAGATCACTAAGGGAGCAAATGTTAGAGGAAAATCAGGAGGATGTGGTGTCCTCGATGCCAAGAGAAGAATATTTCAAAGAGGAAGTGTTGGTCACCTATGTCAGATGGTCTTGATAGAGCAGGTAATAGTAGAACTGAGGCTCAACTGATGACTGTGTAACTTGCTAGGGTCATTTGACCCTTGTAGGTTTACTGGTAGAGTGGTAGGATGAAACCCTGATTGTAGGCTGGACACGGTGGCTCATGCCTGTAATCCCAGCACTTTGGGAGGCCAAGACGGGTGGATTACTTCAGATCAAGAGTTCAAGATCAGCCTGGGCAACACAGTGAAACCCTGTCTCTACTAAAAAATACAAAATATTAGCTGGATGTGGCAGCATGCGCCTGTAGTCCCAGCTATTCAGGAGGCTGACACGGGAGAATGGCTTGAACCTGGAGGCGAAAGTTGCAGTGAGCCAAGATTGTGCCATTGCACTTTAGCCTGGGCGACATAGTGAGATTCTGTCTCTAAAACAAACAAGCAAACAAAACCAAAAAAGCCTGATTGTAGTGAATTTAAAAGAGAATTAGAAGAGATATACCTGGAGATAATGAGTAGAGACAGCTCTTTTGAGGAGGTAGACAGAGAAGGAGAGAAATAATAAAGTAATTGGGCTGGGCATGGTGGCTCACCCCTCTAATCCCAGCACTTTGGGAAGCTGAGGTAAGCAGATCGCTTGATGTCAGGAGTCTGAGACCAGCCCGGTCAATATGATGAAACCTGGTCTCTACTAAAAAATATGTATGTATATAAAAATTAGCCGCATGCATAGTGGCACATGCCTGTAATCCCAGTTACTCGGGAGGCTGAGGCAGGAAGATCACTTGAACCCGGGAGGCAGAGGTTACAGTGAGCTGAGATCGTGCCACTGTACTCCAGCCTGGGCAACAGAATGAGGCTGGTTTTTTTTTTTTTTTTTTTTTTTTTTTAAAGATGAAAGAGCTAAGAGAATGTTTATATGCTGTTGGGAATAATCTAGAAGAGAGGGAAGGCTTGGTGATGCAGGGGAGGGACAGTCCCTGGAGTGATGTCCTTGATAGGTGGAAGTGGATGGGATGTAGAAGACAGTTGGAGGGACTGGCCTTTCCTTAGGGAAGCTTTCCTCCTGGTTTAGGAGATTTTTTTCTAGTCTAGTTTCTCATCTCAAAGGGGAATAAACAACTGCATGGTGTGTCATGGCCTGAGTGAGTTTTAATCTTCTACAGCCAAAAGTATAATTATTCTGCCTCAGATTTATTCCTAGCAGCCAGGTGTGGTGGCTCATACCTATAATCCCAGCACTTTGGGAGGCTGAGGCAGGTGGATCACTTGAGGTCAGGAGTTTGAGACCAGCCTGGCCAACATGGTGAAACCCTGTCTCTACAAAACATACAAAAATTCACTGGGTGTGGTGGCGCATGCCTGTAGTCCCAGCTACTTGGGAGGTTGAAGTGGAAGAATTGCTTGAACTTGGGAGGTGGAGGTTGCGGTGAGCTGAGATTGCGCCACTGTACTCTAGCCTGGGTGGCAAAGCAAAACTCCATCTCCAAAAAAAAACATTATTTCTGGCTATGAAATTGTGTTGTAGTTTCAATACCTTGCTAACTATTTCATGGTTTTATAATAAACATTATTAGGAGCTGCTAAGTAGCTACAGAAGCTCAAATAGGGAATTCTGAAATTTCAGATAAAGCCAAGTGTTAGTATAAGAATTAGAATGTCATAGCCATTAAAAATAGTGTATGTATATATATTTTTGATTTGTTTAAAAATATTTATAATAAATGTGTATATATTAGTTTTAGTTAAATATTAAGTATTGATCGAAAAGAATAATGTAAATCTCTATATACCTAGTTAAAATATGAACGTTACCATTACATTTCAAGTTTTTATTTTTTATTTTTTTGTTTTTTGAGATGGAATCTTGCTCTGTCACCTATGCTGCAGTGCAGTGGTGTGATCTTGGCTCATGGCAACCTTTGCCTCTGAGGTTCAAGCGATTTTCCTGCCTTAGCCTCCTGAGTAGCTGGGACTCCAGGCGCATACCACCATGCCCAGCTAATTTTTTGTATTTTTAGTAGAGAAGGGATTTCACTGTGTTAGTCAGGATGGTCTCGATCCCTTGACCTTGTGATCTGCCCGCCTCAGCCTCCCAAAGTGAGATTACAGGTGTGAGCCACTATACCCGGCTCATTTCAAGTTTTTATAATAAAAAACCTTGTTTCCTTTTTATTACATCTGAAAACATTATTACTAGGTAAAACTGTTTATTTTTAGATATTTTTGAAGTTTAAGACAGTAGTAATTAATACTGTACATGAAAGGAACTATTTCTGTTTCTGTAACCAGTAGAATCCTAAACATGATTATTCTCACTCTTTTAGTAGCTAAAAGTGTTACTTATTTAACTCACCCTTAAGTTTCACTTCATTTATACATTTTTTATTTTTCTTCTGTCCTTCTGTTAAGTGTGAAATTTCCTTCTTGGTCACCAGCAGAACAAGACACATTCTATGGTACTTGGGAAACTGTTATGTTCACTGGCTCTAAATTCTGAACTTGAATTTTTTCTTTGCTCTTGATAGTTAATTATTTTCTTCTGAGAAGAAAGTTATTCCATCTGCCTCTTTGAAAATGCAGGAGCTTTTAAGCAAATATTGACAGATGTTACTTCTTTACAGCTTAAAGTTCCTGAGCTATAAAATACAGAGTTAAATCAAGTTTTGACAAAAAAGGGTTCTAATGGTTACATAACTGTATTGTAGAGTAACAGTTTAATAATTTAAGCTTATTTCATTGCTTACCTAGTTGTTTACATATCTTACTTTATGTAAAATAGCTGGTTTTAAAAATAAAAATGTTTATTAAAAAATATATCTACTGGGTTAGGCACAGTGGCCCATGCCTGTGATCTCAGCACTTTGGGAGGCCCAGGCAGGAGGATAGCTTGAGCCCAGGAGTTGAAGATCAGCCTGGGCAACATGGTGAAACCCTGTCTCTACAAAAAATACAAAAATTGGCTGGATGTGATGGCATGTGTCTGTGGTCCCAGCTACTTGGGAGGATGAGATGGGAAGATTGCCTGAGCATAGGAGGTTGAGGCTGCAGTGAGCTGTGATTGTGCCGTTGCAGTCCAGCCTAGGTGACAGTGAGACCCTGTCTCAAAAAAGAGAAATGTGTTTGCTGGAGAAAATGGAGGAAATGAGAAAAGAACTAAGCATACACCATCCGTAATTCTACTGCCCAGAGGTAATCACCATTAGAAGTTCAGTAGAAAACCTTTCAGTCATTGCATATGTGATAGCTTTTGCAAAGCTGAAATTACTGTATCTATCTATCTATCTATCTATCTATACACACACAAACTCTCACATATATACACACATACCCCCATACATATATATGTATGTATATATGTATTTGTTTTCCAGTGGGGTCAGAAATAATGTATATTTTTATTTAATAATACATTTAAACATTTGCCTGTTATGGTAATTAAAAAATATCTTAACTAGCTACATAATATTTTCTCATAATTATGTACCATTAATTTTTTTTTTTTTTGAGACATTGTCTCACTCTGCCACCGAGGCTGGTGTGCAGTGGCACAATCTCAGCTCACTGCAGCCTATGCCTCCTGGGTTCAAGCGATTCTCACACCTCAGCCTCCTGAGTAGCTGGGATTACAGGTGTGCGCTACCACGCCTGGTGAATTTTTGTATTTTTAGTAGAGATGGGGTTTTGTTGTGTTGGCCAGGCTGGTGTTGAACTCCTGACCTCAAGGGATCCACCCTCCTCTGCCTCCCAAAGTGCTGGGATTACAGGCGTAAGCCACTGCACCCAGCCACATTACTTGTAACAAATTCCTTATTGTTGGACATTTACATTATTCCCAAATTTTGTCATTATAAACAGTTGAAGAATGAATATTCTTAGAGCTAGCCCTGTACACAGTCACAATATTTCTTTCTTTAGGACAGATTCCTAGGTGTGGAACTGCTAAGTTAAAGACTGAAAAATTATATGATTTAAAAAATTATTTTTATTTTTTTTAGAGACAGGGTCTCACTCTGTCGCCCTGCAGCCTAAAACTTATTGGCTCAAATGATCCTCCTGCCAGCCTCCTGAGTAGCTGGGACTATAGTTACATGCTACCACACCTGGTTGATTTATTTTTATTTTTATTTTTATTTTCCATAGAGACAGGGTTAT
>NW_016107436.1:2292678-2295774 GCF_001604975.1 Cebus imitator
TCGAACTCCTGACCTCGTGATCTGCCCACCTCGGCTTTCCAAAGTGCTGGGATTATAGGTTTAATTTTATTTTTTCATAATTGGTTATTAACATTATGTACCTGTCATTTTCCTATGACTTTAGAGGACTGCTTTTATGTATGTCAAAGTGTTATTACAAACCTATATCTGTTTCTGGACTTTCTTTTTTCTTTTTTTTTCTTTTGAAACAGAGTGTAGCCCAGGCTGGAGTGCAGTGGCGTGATCTCAGCTGCAACCTCTGTGTCCGGGTTCAAGTGATTCTCCTGCCTCCACCTCAGGCATGTGCCACCATACCTGGCTAATTTTTGTATTTTTAGTAGAGACCAGGTTTCACCATGTTGGCAGGGTGGTCTCGAACTCCTGATCTCAGGTGATCCACCCGCCTCAGACTCCCAAAGTGCTGGGACTATAGGTGTGAGCCACTGCACCTGGCCCAGGTTTTCTTTTTTATGTTTGACATTTTCTGTGCCTTTGACCTTATCAGTTCTTGTTTGGAATTTCTGTCTATTCTTATATATTTAATCTTTTCTGAGAACTTTATAATAATTTTGTTAAATTTCACAAATGAAAATTATATTGGGATTTTGAGAAGAACTATGTTAAATTTACAGATTATTTTAGAGAGAATTTACATCTTTGAGTATTAAGTCTTCCTATCTAGAAACATGAAATAATTTTGCTGCTTTTTAATTGGACACATATAGTTTGCTCTTTTTTTTTTTTTCTTGAGACAGTCTTTCACTGTTGCCCAGGCTGGAATTCGATCTCAGCTCACTGCAACCTCCACCTCCAAGTTCAAGTGATTCTCCTGCCTCAGACTCCTGAGTATCTGGAATTACAGGTGCCTGCCACCACGCTGGCTAAATTTTGTGTTTTCAGTAGAGATAGGATTTCACCATGTTGGTTAGGCTGGTCTAGAACTCCTGACCTCAAGTCCTCTGTGTCCCTCCCTCACCCCTGTCTGCCTCCCCGACCTCCCAAAGTGCTGGGATTACAGGCGTGAGCACCATGCCCTGCTTTAGTTTAGTCTTATAGTTAACTCATATAAACCCTCATAACAGTTCTGTAAGATAGGTGGTGGTTACGTTTATTTGACAAGGGAGAACAACTGAAGCACAAGGAAGTTAAGTAACTTCCCAAAGTTAGTATTAAGTATTATAGTAAGTGTTGGAACCAGGATTTGACTATTTCTGGAATCTGTAACTATTGTTTTAACTCCCTTTTGATGCTTTCTTAATTCATAAAAGATTCGTATTAAAAACTATGCCAATTTATTGAAAAGGAGATTATATCTAAACAAGAATATAGGCTGGGTGTGGTGGCTCACACCTGTAATCCCAGCACTTTGGGAGGCTGCAGATCACCTGAGGTCAGGAGTTCAAGACCAGCCTGACCAACATGGTGAAACCTCGTCTCTACTAAATATACAAAATTTAGCCGGCAGGGAGGGGGTGGTGGCGCATGCCTGTAATCCTGGCTACCCAGGAGGCTGAGGTAGGAGAATTGCTTGAACCCAGGAGGTGGAGGTTGCAGTGAGCTGACATTGCACCATTGTACTCTAGCCTGGGTAACAGGAACAAAACTCTGTCTCAAAAAAAAAAAAAAAAAAGTATATGATATATATGTGGTCTATATAGACAGTGATTCTTAACCTTTATTCTAACACTTACACTTTCATACTTTTTGTCCTTAAATGAAAAATGATTGAGCTTTACTGTTTGTTGTTTATAAAAGAGTGAACATTGTATATCCTTTTTCAAACTACAAACACCCTGATTGAGATTCTCATATATTCTTGTGGTATAAAGGAAAGTACCTTGAAATGAGATTCGGGTGCCAGACATACAGAATATGGTAGAGATGAGACAGAGAAAGATAGTGTTGACTGGCAAGGACATTTACTCTGTGTGATCTGAGTATTCACTAAGGTGGCCAAGTATGTATTTAAATAAGAAGACTATGGCCATTGGGTGAAGGATATATTAAATTGGAGGCAGGGAAAGTGGGCCATAGAAGATATTTAAACAAAGGGTGAGTAGGCACTGAATTAGGATAGCAGCAAAAGTACAGAAATTAAAATGGACTTAGAAGGGAAAAAAAGGGTAGACATGGCTGGTTGAAGGTAGGAGTTATGAGAGAAGGAAGTCCAATTCATATTGCCTAACTTAATTTAAAAAGAATTAGGTTGGGCATGGTGGCTCACTCCTGTAATCCCAGCAGTTTGAGAGGCTGAGGCTGGTGGATCACTTGAGGTCAGGAGTTGGAGACCAGCCTGGCCAACATGGCAAAACCCCATCTCTACTAAAAATACAAACCTTAGCCACGTGTCGTGGTGGGCGCCTGTAGTTCCAGCTACTTGGGAGGCTGAGGCACAAGAATTGCTTGAATCTAGGAGGTGGAGGTTGCAGTGAGTCAAGATTGAGCCACTGCACTCCAGCCTGTGCGACAAAGTGACTCAGGAGGAAAAAAGAGTCAGTTACCACACTATTGTATATAATATGATAAAATTGGCTGATGCCTCATGCCTGTAATCCCAGCACTTTGGGAAGCTGAGGTGGGCAGATCCCCTGAGGTCAGGAGTTCAAGACCAGCATGGCCAACATGGTGAAACACCATCTCTACTAAAAATATAAAAATTAGCCTGGTGTGGTGGTGGGAGCCTATAATCCCAGCTACTCAGGAGGCTGAGGCAAGAAAATCACTTGAACCTGGGAGGTGGAGGTTACAGTGAGCCGAGAGCACGCCACTGCACTCTAGCCTGGGTGATAGAGTGAGACTCCGTTTCAAAAAAAAGGAACTGGCTGGGCACGGTGGCTCACGCCTGTAATCCCAGCACTTTGGGAGGCCGAGGCGGGTGGATCACGAGGTTAAGAGATCGAGACCATCCTGGTCAACATGGTGAAACCCCGTCTCTACTAAAAATACAAACAATTAGTTGGGCATGGTGGCGCGTGCCTGTAATCCCAGCTACTCAGGAGGTTGAGGCAGGAGAATTGCCTGAACCCAGGAGGCGAAGGTTGCGGTGAGCCAAGATCGCGCCATTGCACTCCAGCCTGGGTAACAAGAGTGAAACTC
>NW_016107436.1:2295784-2298735 GCF_001604975.1 Cebus imitator
CAGCCTCCTGAGTATCTGGGATTACAGGCTCCCACCACCACACCTGGCTAATTTTTGTATTTTTAGTAGAGATCGGGTTTCACCTTACTGGCCAGGCTGATCTCAAACTCCTGATCTCAAATGATCCGCCTGCCTCAGCCTCCCAAAGTGTTGGGATTACAGGCGTGAGCCACCACGCCCAGCCACAGTTTCTTTTTATAAGATGCATTTGGAATCATGAAGCTCTAGGCCATATGTTCATGTTCACATTTGATCTTCCCGATTAGATTTGGGAAGAATCTTGACTCATTTGTTGGTTCTTTTAGTGTAGGGCAGTTTTGCACATGGCTTCTCTCACCTGTTATGAATTTTTTCCTGACTAGTTTTCAATTTTAGGGCATTTTCCAGATCTTGCCCCAGGTATGTTCTTGTTCTTCCTGTGTAGCCACTTGTTTTCATAATTATCTTTTATATGCTATATTTGCAGGTTAACTGCATTAAAAGTAATTTGACATTGTTTTTGTTTCCATTTGGATTGAAGGTTAAGACTTCTGTTGTTTCTGGACATTTTATTTATTTTACACTTTTTATCTTTGATAGCTGCCATGCAAAGAAAGCCAAAATCATATTCTTCTTCTTTAATGGATCAGATTCCTATTAAATTCCTTATTCGACAGGCTCAAGGGCTACAGCAGGAGTTGGGAGGTATGTTTTATTTGCATTTTGTTGCTAAAGTTTATTGTTAAAAAAGCCTTACTCTTTATAATGTTATAACGTGTAATAGGTTCTTAATGTTAAAAATTCGAACAATTCAGGAGTGAAATTCCCCTTTGCTTCCCTCAGTAAATCTATTATTTCAGTTTTTGTAAACCACCCTGCCCCCTAAAACACAACCCTAGGTGTTTTCAGTTTGGTATATATTTTCACGCTTTTTTCTCCTATAGGTTGAACTGTGTGAAATTGCAGGTATTCAACTAATTTAGAGCTACAGAAACAGCAGGTTTATGTGGTTGAACCTAGCAGATACTTATACAAGTAAAAAAAAAAATTTTAAACTCTGAAGAGTATTGTACCCTGCCTCTTTTTTGGTTTGTTTTTGCTTTTGAAACAGTGGCACACTCTGTCACCTTGGCACAAGATCTTGCAGTGGCATGATCTTGGCTCACTGTAACCATCACCTCCTGGGTTCAAGCGATTCTCATGCCTTAAGCCTCCCAAATAGCTGGGATTACAGGCATGTGCCACCATGTCCATCTGATTTATGTATTTTTAGTAGAGACAGGTTTCACCATGTTGCCCAGGTTGGTCTTGAACTCCTGGCCTCAAGTGATCTGCCCACCTTGGCCTCCCAAAGTGTTGGTATTACAGGCATGAGCCACCACATCCAGCCTCCCCTGCCTCTTCTGAGGCTTTTTTTCTTGGAGTCTTGAACATTTTTACATATTGGTACAGGTAGATCTGCCTTACTGTTTCTGATTGTTTTGTATTCTATAGTATGGATATATTGTAATATTTTTACTATACATCATATTACATAGAAATATAGTCGTGTTTTTTGAAATTAGATATATATATATATATATATATATATATATATATATTTTTTTTTTTTTTTCCTTTAGGGAAAGGGTCTCACTATGTTACCCAGGCTGGAGTGATCATAGCTCACTGTAGCCTCAAACTCCTGGGCTCAAGCATCCTCCTACCTTTGCCTCCCAAGTAGTTGGGACTACAGGTCTATGCCACCATGTGCAGCTAATTTTCTAGAGACTTTTCTTAATTAAATACCTCTTATAATGTTTGAGTGTGGGTGTTTTTCTTTCTGTGAAGTTGGAATTTTCTTTTTCTTGCTTTTTTTTTGAAACGGAGTTTCACTCTTGTCGCTCAGGCTGGAGTACAGTGGCATGATCTCGGCTCGCTTCAACCTCCACCTTCCAGGTTCAAGTGATTCTCCTGTCTCAGCCTCCTGCGTAGCTGGGATTACAGGTGTCTGCCACCAAACCCAGCTAATTTTTGTTTATTTATTTTTTGAGATGGTGTCTCACTTTGTCTCCCAGGCTGGAGTGCAGTGGCGTGATCTCAGCTCACTGCAGCCTTCACCTCCCAGGTTCAAGTGATTCTCCTGCCTCAGCCTCCCCAGTAGCTGGGACTACAGGTTCGTGTCACCACGTTCGGCTAATTTTTGTATTTGTAGTAGAGACAGGGTTTTACCATATTGTCCAGGCTGGTGTCGAACTCCTGACCTCAAGTGATCTACCTGCCTCGGCCTCCCAAAGTGCTGGGATTACAGGCATGAGCCACTGCACCTGACCCTAATTTTTGTACTTTTAGTAGAGATGGCATTTTGCCATGTTGGCCCGGCCTGTCTCAGACTCCTGACCTTAGGTGATCCACCCTCCTTGGTCTCCCAAAGTGGTAGGATTGCAGGCGTGAGCCACCGTGCCTTTTTCTTTCTTTATTATGGTTGGTTTCAAGGAGATACATAAGCCTTCGCTGGTCATTGTTAACTGGATGTCTGCAGCATTTATTTACTTACGTCTTTGTTTAGTCTTTTTTTTTTTTTTTTTTTTTTTAAGTAGAGATAGGGTTTCATTATTTTGGTCAGGCCAGCCTTGAACCCCTGACCTCAAGTGAAGAGCCCCTCTCAGCCTTTCAAAAGTGTTAGTATTACAAGTGTGAGCTACTGTGCCTGGCCTCTTTATATATTCTATTTCCAAAAAATGTTATTTTTAACAACATTTGGCAATTGATTATGCTTTATTGAAAAGTATGAAATGTAGATTAGTTTACATTTTCATAAGCAGTCTTCTTTGTGCTGGTTGGGTATAGTTTTAACTGTACATATATTCCTGTATGCATTTAGAAATTCAAATGTTAAAATAATGCCATTTTTTATTGTTACAGTGTCTTTTCTTTTTCTTTTTTTCTTTTTTTTTTTTTTTTTTTTTGGACAAAGTTTTACTCTTCCACCA
>NW_016107436.1:2299046-2301854 GCF_001604975.1 Cebus imitator
CTATGAGAAAGGATTTGGATATTTTCTCTACTGGGATTAAGCAGTGGTATCATTTGATTTGCATAATAAGGGGATAATTAGATCTCAGGTACTTTGATTCCTACTACTACTGCGTAGTCTTACTATTCTGATGATGATGATGATAATAGTGTGGTAGCAACAATATTTATTAGGTACTTATGTGCGAAGCACTTAGCATCGTACTTCATTGATTCATTAAGGAGATGTTTTTATGGTGTCATAATTTTTTTTTGAGACAGTGTCTAGCCCTGTCACCCAGACTGGAGTGCAGTGGCATGATCTTGGCTCACTGCAACCTCCACGTCCCAGGTTCAAGCAATTCTTGTGCCTCAGCCTCCCAAGTAGCTGGGATTACAGGTGTACACCACCACTCTTGGCTAATTTTTGTATTTTAATAGAGACAGGATTTCTCCATGTTGGTCAGGCTGGTCTGGAACTCCTGACGTCAAGTGATCCATCCCCCTCAGTCTCCCAAAGTGCTGGGATTACAGGCATGAGCCACTGCACCTGGCCTCTCATTATTAACATTATACATAATAGTCATGAATAGTCAAACTGTGGTATAGGTAAAATGTTATAAACAAGGCTTTGATTTGGTAACAGGAAGTTTTCTCATTTCTTTTGATCTCCTTTAACTCTTCTTGAACCAAGAAAAAATGCCCCCTGTTGTGGGTATCATCAGTACTGCTTCTCTTGGCTGACATATGTAGCTGTGTGACTTTGGGGTTGTTAATATTAATAAATGTCTTTCAGCCTGTTTCGTTCCTTACAGTAGAATGGAGGCATTGTTTAATTTGTATGAATGTTAGGGAGAGGTGAAAAAATGGACATAAACTACCTGAGACCTTTTAGGTATTCAAAGTGGGCAACTAATTTTACACATCTATAGCGATGATTCTCAACAGGGTTGGAGAAAAGGGCATGTTATCTACAGAACCCTATCAGTATTTCTGAGTAGGACCTTTTCCAAATCATATATGATAGCCCACAAATGGACATTATTTTTTCTTCCTTTTCTTTCCTCTTCCCTGAACTGTTGAACCATTGCTATCTCAAACAACTTTAAGAGACTGTTATGTTGCGTGGAGTGGAAGAAAGTTGAAAGCTTTCTATATAAGTAGTAGTTCCCAGCTCACTGTTTATCATATTACTTGGGGATCCTCATTTAAGCAGTTTCATTTGCTCAAACTACTATACAGAAGTTCTTAAACTGTAGTTTGCATGCACAAGAAGTGCACATTCCTAGGGCTCCATTCCAGAGATCTGATCTATTCATCTGGGATGGTATTCATCATTCTGCACATGAAATAAACTTCCCAAGCTTACGATGCTAGTGGTGCTCTAAACATTCTTTTTTTTTGAGACGGAGTTTCACTCATGTTACCCAGGCTAGAGTGCAATGGCGCGATCTCGGCTCACCGCAACCTCCGCCTCCTGGGTTCAGGCAATTCTCCTGCCTCAGTCTCCTGAGTAGCTGGGATTACAGGCATGCGCCACCATGCCCAGCTAATGTTTTGTATTTTTAGTAGAGACAGGGTTTCACCATGTTGACCAGGATGGTCTCGATCTCTTGACCTCGTGATCCACCGGCCTCGGCCTCCCAAAGTGCTGGGATTACAGGCTTGAGCCACCGCGCCCGGCCAGGCTCTAAACATTCTTTAAGAAACACTAACTTAGAGTATAATTCTCTTTCCTTGTGGGCTGATGGCTTGATAAAAATGAGAGGGGTGGGGAAGCTTTTGGTGTTTGAGCATGAAGAATCCAATTGATTTCCTGTAAATTTTCAAGGGTTGCATTCAGCCTTACTACGTCTCCTTGCCACTAACTACCCACATTTATGTATCGTGGATGACTGGATCTGTGAAGAAGAAATCACAGGGACTGATGCCCTGCTACGGCGAATGCTCCTGACTAATAATGCTAAAAATCATTCTCCCAAACAACTCCAAGAAGGTACAGTAAATTATTGATACTCTTTTAACCCCTTTTATAGTACAAGGAGATGCTAGGCTAATTAAAATCTTACAATCATGCAGAATTTTCCTGTGGATATAGCAATGTTTTGGTGAATATATTTTAAGTATATAAAATACTCTTTGGGTTTAAGAAATTTTAACCATTTCCTTCTTTCCTTTTTCCTTCCTTCCCTTTCCTTTTTTTTTTTTTTTTTTTTTGAGACAGGGTCTTCTCTGTCAGCCAGGCTGCAGTGCAGTGGCATGATCTCACCTCGTTGCAGCCTCCACCTCCTGGGCTTAAGCAATTCTCCTACCTGAGCCCCACAAGTAGCTGGGACTATAGGTGTGAGCCACCAGTCCTGGCTGATTTTTTTAGTTTTTGTAGAGACAGTGTTTCACCATGTTGCCCAGGTTGGTCTCGAACTTGTGAGCTTCAGTGAACCTCCTGCCTTGGCCTCCCAGAGTGCTGGGATTACAGGCATGAACCAAATGAGCCTGGCCAGGAATTTTAACCATTTATTTCTGATGTGCTTGTATCTTTTCTCTCATAAGTCCTATATTATATCACTAAAAAGGTGGTGTGGTTTTAGAAAGGTTCTAAACTGGTTAGAAGTAAGTGTAGTGGACTAGGACTGTATACTTGCTGTTAATGGAGAATGTTCTTCTAGATCAGCACTGTTAAATAGAAATATAATGTGAGCCACACCTATAAACTTTCCAGTAAAATGAAACAGGCAACAGCAATTTAAATAATAATTTTATTTTATCAAATATGGCCAATATTATTTCTTTTTGTCTCTTTTTTTTTTTTTTTTTTTTTGGACAAAGTTTT
>NW_016107436.1:2302654-2334283 GCF_001604975.1 Cebus imitator
TTTTTTTTTTGAGACAGGGTTGCACTCTGTTGCCCAGGCTGAAGGCTGGAGTCCAGTGGCAGGAACAAAGCTCACTGCAGACTCCATCTCCTGGTCTTAAGGGATCTTTTCGTATCAGCCCCTTGAGTACCTGGTATTACAGGTGCGCCACCACATCCAGCTATTTTTTTTTACTTTTTATAGAGATGTGGTCTCGCCATGTTGCCCAGACTAGTCTTGAACTTCTGGACTCAAGCAGTCCTCCTGCCTCAGCCTCCCAAATTTTTGAGATTACAGGTGTGTGCCACCATGCCTATCCCATTAATGTGATTTTTTTTTTAAAGATATTTTTGTTCTTTATGAAAGAACAACTACATCTCCATGAGTTTTTCTTAGGGCTCTTATTCTTTAATTTTTAAATTATTTTTGAGATGGAGTTTTGCTCTGTCACCCTGGCTGGAGAGTGCTGGCACAATCTCAGCTCACTGCAATCTCTGTCTCCTGGGTTCAAGTGATTCTCCTGTCTCAGCCTCCTGAGTAGCTGGGATTACAGGTGTCCGCCAGCATGCCTGGCTCATTTTTGTATTTTTAGTAGAGAGGGGGGTTTCACTATGTTGGCCAGGCTGATCTGGAACTCCTGACCTCAAGTGATCCACCCACCTGGGCTTCCCAAAGTGCTGGGATTACAGGTGTGAGCCAAGGCATCTGGCTGGCCCTTATTTTAATAAATTTAGTTGAAGCTGTATCTAGGTTTCCATAGGAAACAATAGCAAGTAACTATAGTTACTTTTTAGCCAAATTGTTTTTTTTATTTGTTTGGCCTGTAGTCTGAGAGAACAATAGTACTTCTTGCTTGATAAACTGTATAGAATTTAGATTATGATTGCTAAATTTTCTTTTTAGCATTTTCAGCTGTCCCAGTAAATCACACACAAGTGATGCAGATTATAGAACACTTGACCCTACTCTCTGCCAGTGAACTTATACCATATGCAGAAGTGTTAACATCTAATATGAACCAGCTGTTGAATTCAGGGGTTCCACGGAGAATTCTTCAAACAGTCAATAAACTATGGATGGTTCTTAATACTGTGATGCCCAGAAGGTAAATTCAGTGTATTGTTACATGTAATAGATAATTTTATAGCAGTAATAATATACAGTAACCTAAACTTAATTGTTGAAAAAATTTTTCACAAGACCACTCAGAGAAGTATTTGTTGAGTATGTGACAATATCTCCTTTCTGAAGATACTAAATAGTTCTTGGATCTTTAAGTAAAAGTAAACTTTATTGAAATAGAAGCCACAAATAACTATACATGACAACCCAATTTTCAAGAACTTCATAAAGTTGGAAACACTGTAATGTTTCCGACTTTAGGAAGTTCTTAAAAATTGGGTTGTCATGTATAGTTACTTGTGGCTTATTAAGATTTAGATCACTGTTGTATCTTGCATCTTTGCAGTTGTTCCAAGTTTTGCTACACATTAAAATCATGTGGAGAGTTTTTACCAATGCTGATCCCCAGGTTGGAACCCACACCAATTAAATCAGACCGTGGGTGGGAGTTAGGCATTAGTACTTTTCAAAAGGATTCCCCAGGTGATTTCAGTGTGCAGCAAAATTTTTATTTAGTCATTGGGTCTCTGCTGGTTCATAGATGGCATCAGTAACACCTGGACAGGTCTAGAAAACAATACTGGGCTTGAGTTAACTGAGATTTTGATTCGGTAGGCCTGGGTGGAATCTGGTAATATTTATACTTTGGAAATTTAATTTTTACTTAGGTCAGTAAATGCACATAGCTTAAGAAGTTAAATAGTATATAAGGTCTGCTTCACACTTTTCTATTTTTGACTTTAGCTCCCCAGAGACAACTATTTTCAGCTCTTTTATCTTTTTATTTGGCATTTATATCCTCCCCATGTATCTCTTATAATGACTGTGATTTCCTGATTTTCCAATTTAGAAATTATCTTGATTTTCTACTCTACTAGGTGAAGGTTAGTTAGTTCTCTTACTTGCTTCCTCTCCTGTGAGTCCCACTTCTTCAAATATACCTTTCCCCTTTTCCTGCTTCTCCCAACACAGGTATATTACAATTTTTGTTAAAGCGGTATTTAATGTGCATATTATTATGACTACAGAAGTGATTTCATAATTGAGTTATGTGATGATACTTTGATTATAATTTCATTCTTATATAAGTGCCCTTCCCCATACTCAGCATATACCCTGGGTTAGTTAATAGTTACCTTGTTTTCATTTGCTCAGTTTTTTTTAAATTGGTTTCAATAACTAATAACTAATTAATCCCCAAGCTTCATTATTGAGGGGATATTTACTTCATAGTGAATCGTAACACATCAGAAAATGTATTATTAACATTTTTTTGAATGGGTGCATTATCTCATGCCTATAATCCTAGCAGTTTGGGAGCCTGAGTGGCGTGGATCACTTGAGGTCAGGTGTTCAAGACCAGCCTGGGCAACATGGTGAAACCCTGCCTCTACAAAAAATACAAAAATTAGCAGGGCATGCTGCTGTGTGCCTGTATTCCCAGCTACTTGAGGGGCCAAGGCAGGACGACTGCTTGAGCCCAGGAGGTCGAGGCTTCAGTGAGTGGAGATTGTGCCACTGCACTCCACCCTGGGTGACAGTGAGACCTTGTCTGAAAAAAAAAAGAAACACTGTATTTTTTTTCTTGGAGACATTCCTTTCATAGCTTTCCATCTTCATGTTCCCATCTGGGACATATACATTTGCCATCCTAGAATTGCTATTGTTACTCTTCTTTGTTGGATTCCGTATTTTTCTCTTTCTTATGTCCTTATTTGTATCCTCATTCCATGTTTTTCTCTTTCTTATATCCTCATCTTAGTGAATGGAACACACACTCATCTTGCTTCCTGAGAAAGGGAGTGTGGGAAACTTTTTTGAGATGTTGAATTATTCTCCTATATGATTGACATTTAGCCTAAGTGTAGATTTCTAGTTCATTTTTTAAAAATTTATTTTTTATTCTTATCTTTTAGAGACAGGGTCTTGTTTTGTCACCAGGCTCAACTGCAGTGGCACAATCATAGTTCACTGTAACCTCAAACGCATGGCTCCAATGATCCTTCTACCTCAGCCTTCCAAATAGCTGGACTATAGCTGCACACCACCGTGCCTAATTTTTTTAGTTTTTGTAGAGGTGGGGTCTTGCTGTGTTGCCCAGGCTAGTCTTGAGCTCCTGGGCTTAAGTAATCGTCCTGACTCAGCCTCCCAAAGTGCTGGGATTACAGGCGTCAGCCACTGTGCCCAGCCCTGTTCTTAATTTTTCTAAGAGCTATTTGTTATCTGAATATTTTGAAATGCCTCTTGTTCTTATTTCATGTATAAAATATTTTATTCTTTTAGGATACTAATAGTTCAAAAATTTTTTTCTCCTTATTCCTACATTTTCTATGTGTGTGTGTGTGTGTGTGTGTGTGTGTGTGTGTGTGTGTTTGGAGTTCCTGTTTCTGTTTGTATATTTTAATCTTTTTCAAAGTAAAAGCTTTCTTTAAGTGTCTGATGATCCTTGTTTGTATACTCATATCTAAGAGGGGGAAGTTCTCTGGTGGATTCCTGGATTTCACTGTAAGATCAAGTACCTTCCATATTGGCATATCCCATAGTAATTATGATGTGCAGTCATTTAGTAACCACTTTTATCATCTATTAATGTTTAATCTCAAAGTGGCCTCTCACTTGGAGACTTTATGATGATAAATGCAGAATAATGACATATTTATGGAACCAGATACGGAATGTTTTGGTAAGTCTTATTTTGTTTACAGGTATTATATCATTTTTAATTTACATACGAGGAAACAGTTTAGAGAGCCTCCGTGATTTACACAGAGTTATATAGCAAGTATGTTATAACTAAGGTTTTAATTTTATATGCCATGATTATTCCATTACAACTGGGAACGTTTTTGAGACCACTTTGTGTTCACTGTTTTATCTCTGTTTTTTTTAGAGATATCATAATAGGTTAGATGTCGCGTAGCTTACATTTTTTCAAAGTTCATTCATACTATTTTTTAATTATTTATTGAATATAACTTTCTAAGATAGAAAGGACTGGATGGCCACAGCTTTTAAGTATATAATAACTGTTTTGAACATGTGATTATTTTCTCATCAGGTTATGGGTAATGACGGTTAATGCACTTCAGCCTTCAATAAAGTTTGTACGACAACAAAAGTATACTCAGAATGATCTGATGATAGATCCTCTCATTGTCCTAAGGTGTGACCAGAGAGTTCACAGGTACATGTCATTTGAGTTTCATTTTTATTTTAGAGCTGTACTTTGAAGAGTCAAAATAAATTGATGAAATTCAGTTTAAACTTATATCTTAGTGTTCTTGCAGATAACTAGGCAGTATGACCTGTCCTTTTTTTTGTCTTATTTTTTTACTCATGTTTATTCATGAAATATATATTCATTTTAATATTTAATATGTGATTAATAGGGAAATGTCATTCTTGGTTTTGGTACCATCAATAGTGGTTTTTCTCTCTCTCACAATTTCGACCAGTAAAGAATAACACTATTTCTGCTCTCACAGTAAAAAGGTTTTTAAAAAACTGGTACCTTGTGAATCATTACCTGCATTAAAACTGTGACCTTTTTGGCACACCCATTAGTGATGTTAGCTTCATTGATTCCACATTTGGTTCTGAATCCTTACCAATTGCTAAACTTAAGCATTGCTTTGAAGTGGCTTCATTTCAAAAGGTATAATTTAGTTTATTCCTATTATTAATCTTTGAGTTACACTTGTTATGATAAATACTATTAAATATATGTAAGTTGAGGGACTTGCCTTTAAGGTGATTATCCTCTGCATGGGGACATAAGACAGCTAAGTGGTAAGTAAAATAATATGGTCATGTGGATGAATGATGTAGTAAATAAATGTTCTTAAAAGTTCAGGAAAGATGCAGAGGAGAGGGAACATGGGTAATGTTTTCCAGAATGGAGTTAGGGCTGGTTGGAATGTAGTGGTATTTACAACTGATTGACCACAACCAGTTACAGATTTCTTTGTTCCTTCTCCTCTCCCACTGCTTTATTTAACTTTAAAAAAAGAAGAGTGGACATAGGGTTTAGGTGAGTATTTGTTCATCTAATAGTGTAAAGATGGGGATTAGGGAGTCAAGGATGGTACTTTGAGAAAAAGAATGGTATGAGTATTACAGGTATGTCACCTTGCCTAGTTTATATTCTTATATTAATTGGCTACATGGTATTCCATTTTATAGATACACTATGCTTAACCCAATCCCCTAGGATATTTTGTTTCTAATTTTTTGCTATTATCAATAGTGCTGTGGCGGTCATGTTCATTTCCCCATGCTGAGTATTTCATTAGAACAGAAAAATGGAATTATTGGCGCAAAAGTATCGTGTTCATTTTCAAGACTTTTAATTCATATTTTCATTCTACTGTGTAGAAAGGCTGAACTGGTTTACATTCCATAGCAGTGTTTGATATTATATACTTTACTGCACTATTTTATATAATGTTTTCCAGTTTGATAGGTGAAAATATATTCCCATTTTAATTTATATTCTTGTTAGATTGGACATTTAACTGTATTTATTGGCCATTTAATTTCTTCTCTTTATTTTAGCCTATATTTTTTATTGACTTAAAGAGTTCTTTATAAAGAATATCAGCTCTTTTGTACACATTACAGTTTTTTTCTTCATGCGCTATTGTTTTGCCTGCATCCAGTCGTCTTTTCTTTAGAGTTTACATTATACATATTTGACTTTAGCTAATAAGATGAAACAAATGATACTATTTATATAATTTTGAAATATAGAGAATAAGAAATACATATTAAACTTTTGAGAATGAATATTTCAGTGAGAAAAGCTACTGTATGCTACTCAGGTTTTTCTCAGCAATTTAACTAGATTGATCATGTTATGGCTAATTTATAAATTTAAATTCTTTCTGATATATTTATCTTTTCTGCTTTTCTTATTTAGATGTCCCCCACTGATGGATATTACTCTACACATGTTGAATGGATATCTTCTTGCATCGAAAGCCTACCTTAGTGCTCATCTGAAGGAAACAGCAGAGCAAGACAGGCCTTCCCAGAATAATACAATCGGTTTAGTTGGACAAACTGATGCTCCAGAAGTTACCAGAGAAGAATTGAAGAATGCATTACTGGCCGCTCAGGTAAATTTTGCTAAAGTAAAATTTAGTCAAAAAGAGCAAGGGCTTCTCTACTAATGTAATCAGTAGAATAGATGGCACATTATGCCCTCTATGTCCTTTGTAACATATTGTGCATTTCTTTTATTATAGAATCGATTATGATATTACCTTTGGTTCTGAATGTCACATATATTGTATTTCAGAAATCAGGAATAATATTCATGATATGAATGAAACAGCCATTTAAATAAGATTTATATTTAAAAAAAATTTAAGTGTTTACCTATTCTGAGTTTAGAGTTATATGTTCATTCAGTCAAAAAATTTTATTTTTTTTTGAGACAAGTCTCACTGTCACCCAGGCTGCAGTGCAGTGGTGTGATCTTGGCTCACTGCAACCTCCGCCTCCCAGGTTTAAGCAATTCTCCTGCCTTAGCCTCCTGACTAGCTGGGACTATAGGTGCATGCTGCCACGCTTGGGTAATTTTTGTATTTTTAGTAGAGATGGAGTTTCGCCATGTTGGCCAGGCTGGTCTTGAACTCCTGACCTTAGGTGATCTGCCTGCCTCAGCCTCCCAAAGTGCTAGGATTA
Source organism: Cebus imitator (assembly GCF_001604975.1). Classification (NCBI taxonomy): domain Eukaryota; kingdom Metazoa; phylum Chordata; class Mammalia; order Primates; family Cebidae; genus Cebus; species Cebus imitator. The sequence goes on from NW_016107436.1 coordinate 2,309,444, forward strand.
CAGGCATGAGCCACGGTGCTTGGCCTCATTCAACAAATTATTTATTGGACTACCTACTATGTGCCAAGTATTGCTGCAGGACCTGAGGATATAGTGGTGAAGAAGACAAAATCCTTGGTTATTTGTTTCTTAAGATCAAATGGTAGGAAAAAAATGTCAAATTGTGGAGACAGACAATAAACAGAAACATAAGTACATGTATAGTAAAATGTCAGGCAGTGATAAATACCATGACAATATAAGCACTTCAACTTTATATTTAGAAAAGTTTTTCTGAGCAGGCACGGTGGCTCATGCCTTTAATTCCAGCACTTCATAAGGCTGAGGTGGGCAGATCACCTAAGATTAGGAGTTTGAGACCAGCCTGGCCAACATGGTAAAACCTCATCTCTACTAAAAATACAAAAAATTAGCTGGGTGTGATGGCACATACCTGTAGTCTCAGCTACTTGGGAGGCTGAGGCAGGAGAATGGCTTGAACTAGGGAGGTGGAGGTTGCAGTGAGCTGAGATTGTGCCACTGCACTCCAGACTGGGCGAAAGAGTGAGACTGTCTCTCAACATCAACAAAAATAAAATAAATCTGTTCCTAGGAGATTCAGATAAGGGATTGAAGATCATAAAAGCTAACATCTGTATAATGCTTACCATATTGTAGGTACTAGCCTACGTTCCTTAAATATATTAACTCATTTAATTTTTATAACCTACCTATGAGGTATAGAGTATTATCTTCATTCTTTACAGATTAGGAAAATGTGACCCAGAGAAGTTAAGTGACTTGCTCACGGTTACATATTTAGTAAATGGCAGAACCAGGATTCACTCCTAGGCACTTTGGCTCCTGAGTCAACAACAACAAACAATAACAATAACCAAAAACCAAAAACTCCTTTCCCCAAGCACCATGATTAGAAACCATGAGAGTCTACCTTTTTTTTCCTGCTCTGTCACCAGGCTGGAGTGCAGTGGCACAATCTCGGCTCACTGCAACTTCTGCCTCCCAGGTACAAGCAATTCTCCTGTCTCAGCCTCCTGAGTAGCTGGGATTACAGGCACATGCTCACGTCCAGCTAATTTTTGTATTTTTAGTAGAGACAGGGTTTCATCATGTTGGCCAGGATAGTCTGGATCTCTTGACCTCGTGATCTGCCCACCTTGACCTCCCAAAGTGCTGGGATTACAGGTGTAAGCCACTGCGCCTGGCTGTATTATTTATTTTTTTTGAGATGGAGTGTTGCCCTGCCACCAGGCTGGAGTGCAGTGGCCAGTCTCGGCTCACTGCAACCTCTGCCTCCTGGGTTCAAGTGATTCTCCTGCCTCAGCTTCCTGAGTAGCTGGGACTACAGGTGTGTGCCACCACGCCTAGCTAATTTGTATATTTTTAGTAGAAGCAGAGTTTCACTGTGGCCAGGATGGCCTCGATCTCTTGACTGCGTGATCCGCTTGCCTTGGCCTTCCAAAGTGCTGGGATTACAGGTGTGAGCCACTGTACTCGGCCAGCTCTCCTTTTTATATAGAGGCCTCAAATATGTTGCCGTTACCCCTCAAAGTACTGTCCTATGCAATGATGCTCAAGCCTGTAGACTGAGCAATGAGTTGTGCAGGTTGAATGGATGGTAAGGTACTCTTTCCTTGTAAAACCAGAGCCTTAAACAGTCTGTATTCAAATTAAAGAGCTATGGAAGTCACTTTTAGGCGTTATTAACAATAACCTCAGAGCAATCAAGTAGCTGGTAGCCAGGTTGAAAAAAAGGGAAATCAGGATAGCATCCTGGGAAAAGTGGGAGATTAAGAGGAAGGAAAGGATGTTCTGGTAGAAGTCATTTTTGCCTAGGACCTGTTCAGTCATGGATATAACTGAATTCATAACACTCTTCTAGTAGATATTCTTAAGCTGGAGTCCATGGATCTGTCTAGAGATATGTGACATCATTATGTAATGATGTTCGGTTATGTATGTTAATTTTTATGGGGAGAGTGTATATTGTTTTCTTTAGATTTCTGTGGGGTTCATAATCCTAAAAAGGTGAGAATCACTGCTCTATAGATTGCTCACTTTTGCTCTTAGAAGTACCTCTGTGTGTGTGTGTTTAAGAAATTAGTTATTTTATCATTTCTGTTCATGTGAAAATAAAATCTGATTTGGTTTTTAAACCAACTTCTCAGAAACTTCTTACATTTACTATGTTTTGTTTGTTTTTAGGATAGTGCAGCTGTCCAGATTCTCCTAGAGATTTGCTTACCTACTGAAGAAGAGAAAGCAAATGGTGTCAATCCAGATAGCTTGTTAAGAAATGTTCAAAGTGTTATTACCACCAGCACTCCAAATAAGGGAATAGAGGAAGGAGAAGACAATTTGCTCTGTAACCTTCGAGAAGTTCAGTGCCTTATCTGTTGTCTCTTGCATCAAATGTACATTGCAGATCCAAACATTGCTAAGCTTGTTCACTTTCAGGTGTGTTTCCAAAGAATGATGCTTTGTGTTTTAACTTTGTTTTTCTTGAGGGCTTTGAATACTGTATTTTCAGGGATCATTTAGAAAGCAGAGAAAACACAAATGATCCGTGGGCCTTTGCAATATGGAGAAAAATCCAGGTTTTTAGTTGTTTTTTTTTTTAAACCTAATGAAATGTTTGATAATTTAATCTCTATTCTAGTGAATCAGAAAAGTGAAATGCCAGGTTACATATAGGGCACTGTAGCCTTCTGAGCAACTTTTACAGAAAGGAAATGAAATTTTTCATTTGTATTTTTATCTGTACTTGACTTTTATAGTTATTTCTGACTTTTTTCCTCTTTCTTGTTGAGATAGGGTTATCCATGCGAACTTTTGCCTCTGACGGTCGCAGGTATTCCATCTATGCACATCTGTCTAGATTTCATACCCGAGCTTATTGCACAGCCAGAACTTGAAAAACAGGTAATGAGCATTTTGGAGCCTTGGGACAATTGCTCTCTCTCTCTCCAGTCTTACTAGTTATACAAAACATTTTATAGTGTTTAATACCTAAAGATAGTCTTGAGAAACATGCAATATCTGGATTTTGTATTGCAGATATTTGCTATCCAGTTGCTTTCTCACTTGTGTATCCAATATGCATTACCAAAGTCACTTAGTGTGGCTCGTTTAGCTGTCAATGTCATGGGAACTTTGCTAACAGGTATGTAGCCAATCAGCATCAACAAACATCTGGCATAAATTATTAGTAATACCTGTATTTTCTGAATTTAGTGATGTAATATGTTTTTTGTGTCACTCAGAGACAATGTGATACAATATGTGTTAATATTAGTTTAACTTATGCTCTTTTGAATTCTTCTTTTTTAAATTTTTCTGTTTACAAATGTGATTTATACTGTAGTGGGAATGAATAGGTAGGCAAATTGCATTTTTCATTTTGTGAATGAGTGTATATAGATTTGTAAATATAAGCTTTCTAGATATTATAAATGGAAAAAAATATACTTTCTGAATGTAATTATGTCAGTAGAAAACAAGATCATTTATTACAAATGCTCAGTTCCAGAAAAATATCATCATATGTATAAATGAATGATAAATATATTAGATGTGTCCATAAGTTCTAAAACATATGCTGACATTTTAACTACCTTCTGGTTTGTAGAATAAAATGATCTTAAACTACCTTAAAATATATGAATTACAATTCAACCCTTAATGTTATGACTTAATTTAATATTCTTTCTCATTATAATATTTCCATGATACCCTGTCATTTTTCTTTTCATTGTATTTACGTCCTATTATAATTATTTGTAGTGGTTAAGAGTTTACACTGCCTGAGTTCAATCTCAGCTCCACCACTTACTAGCTTGTGATCTTTGACAAGTTTCTTAACCTCTCTAAGGCTTTTTAAAGAATTTTCTCATCTATAAAATGAGTGTCATAATAGTACTTTGGTCACTCATGAGATTGTAGGAATTCAATGAAATAATATATGTAATGTACTTATCGCAAACGGGCATAATTTGTATCTTGGATAAAGACGGAGACTACTAGATTGTAAGCTTTCTGAAGACAGGGGCTGCCGTGTTTAGAGAACTTCATATTTCCAGTACAGAGCATAGAACCCATTGGTATCTTATATAAGCTGTGTTGATTTTATATTTGTAAACTAAAATATTGTTTCATTTCTTTCCAACAGTTTTAACACAGGCTAAGCGGTATGCTTTTTTTATGCCAACTCTGCCAAGTTTGGTCTCTTTTTGTCGAGCATTTCCTCCATTGTATGAGGATATTATGTCTTTGCTGATCCAAATAGGGCAAGTTTGTGCCTCTGATGTTGCCACTCAGACAAGAGACATTGATCCAATAATTACACGTAAGTGGTAACTTATGTTCAAGGATTATCTAATATCTCAAACAAAAAGGCCAAATTGCTTTCCAGATTTCTTGGCCTTAATTTTTTTTTTTCCTTATGTTGTAGGTCTTCAACAAATAAAGGAGAAACCGAGTGGATGGTCTCAAATCTGTAAAGATTCATCTTATAAAAATGGATCCAGGGACACTGGAAGCATGGATCCTGATGTACAGCTCTGTCACTGTATTGAAAGAACAGTAATTGAAATAATAAATATGAGTGTTAGTGGAATTTAAAACAAAATTTAAAACCCAAATATGAAACTGTTTGCTGCATACACCCAACATGATTCTGCATATTATAACAACTCTAAACTGAATGGGAACAGTAAAGTAATGTCTTGGAATCACTAAAACAATTCAACATGAATATAATTTAGAACTTTATGAGAATTATGCTTGCTTGTATTTGATTGGCACGTCTTTGGATCTACTTTGCTGGTATGTTTATATTGTAGCAGCTGAGCTTTTTTTCCCACTGGGAACATATGTAAGAAACTCATTACTGGAAAGGGAATTTGGCTTTGTATTTAGCTTTTGAAGTGAAGAAAGACTGCCATGACTTTAATTTAATTTCTTATAAAAATGAGTCTGTGGGTAGCCCTAGTGTTTATTTTAACTGTGAGCTTGTAACAGAGTGTGACAAAGATGCAAAGATGGGAGAGGAAAAAGTGTAAAGAGAAAGGAGAATTAAGGAAATATTAGGAGTTAAAAACCCAAGTAGAAATCTCAAAAGATTTGCAATGCAAGTAATAGTAATGCAAGTTGGAATTCTAGTTCTCAAGAAAGAGTATTGAGAAAGCTTTTAAAAAGGCACATAGCTTTTGTAAATGATTTCTGTGGAATTACAGATGAGGATTTAAAGATTTCACATATTTGCTTCGATTTTTATTAATATATGAAGCCATATGTTTAAAGAGATACTTGAATAATTTGGAATTTTAAGATACTGGTATAAAAGTGTTTACAGAAACATCTTTGTTCAAAGAAGAACCTGAGAGATCTCATTTAGTTTTTTGTTTTACATTTATTTTTATAATGCTTTATTAACTTACCTAATGCTCAGAGGGGAGAAATATGTATCAAATTACGTGAAGGTAGAGCAATAAAACCCACTGGATTAAAGAGCACTTGGCTTGTCATTAGGATTATAATTCATACATTACTTTGAGAAGATCTGTAAGAAATTGCAGTGTTTGAACCTCAGGAAAAATTAAAATGTAGAAAATATTGTCTTGCTGAATGATTTTGCAGTCCTCTGTCAGTAACTTCCATTGATTAGGCAGACACATTCAGGTAAAATGTAATCCTCATTTGAAAAAAAAAAAATTAAGTATCCAATGTAGAAAGTACTTCCCTTTTTTCTCTTTGAGATATACCTCAATCACACACTTCCTTACCCCCACTTGAAACTGACCTCTTCACTTGTGGTTTTTTTTTTTTTTCTTTTTGAGGTGGAGTCTCACCCTGTTGTCCAGGCTGGAGTGCAGTGGGGTGATCTTGTCTCACTGCAGCCTCTGCCTCCTGGGTTCAAGGAATTCTCAGGCCTCAACCTCCTGAGTAGCTGGGACTGCAGGCGCACACCACCACACCCAGCTAATTTTTGTATTTTTAATAGAGATGAGGGTTTGCCATGTTGCCCAGGCTGGTCTTGAACTCCTGGCCTCAGGTGATCTGTCCACCTTGGCCTCCCAAAGTGCTGGGATTACAGGTGTGAGCCACCCAGCTAGACCTCTTCACTTGTAAAAATTAGTGAGGGTACTAAGAAGGTGTAGTTTTTAAGAAATGAAATTTAACCTCAGCCTTTTCACTAGTAAATAGTCACATCTCATTTTCTTCCTTTGTAAAATGGGGTTGCTACTGGCCCTACCTCATATTCTATGAGAATGAGTTTGTAGCTGTTTCAAATCATGAAGTGCATAGTATCACATGTGATAGAATATTTATAACTTTTTATTAGATGCTTAATGTTCAATTAAGTAATTTTGATGTGAAAAATAAAAGCATATGCTTAAAAATAGCATAAGAATTTTCATATTTTTAGACAAGGCAGTTTTGTAGTCTCTCAAGATTAAATACAACTGCTCCTTTTTTTTTTTTTTTTTAACTGAGGCCTTGCGATATTTTATGTGAATAGATATGCCCTAGGAGTTCAGAAAAAGTTAAAGTATGTTTTCTAACTAAATGCAGTGTACATTCCTGAATCAATTTTCAAAGACTGGTCATAACCTGCTGTGTTAAAATAATCACATTTGCTGTTTTTCATCAGATTTGTTGATGATGTAAATAAAATGTGTAAATATATTAGTAAATGTTAATATTCATGTATTTTAAGTTAAGGTATAAAATTTGTCACAATGGGATTTTTTTATTCAAGTGAAAACAGATGTGTGCAGCTATTTTGAATATTGATTTATAAACATTCATATTCTTTATCAAACCAACCTGTAGTTTTTTTGTGTGTCATTCCAGTAGAGTTAACCTGAAAGGAACAGTTCAAGGGACTGTATTCTAGGCCTGTATGGTTCCAAGGGCCTACGTGTATCCCTTTCTTTTACGCCACATACATTAAATGGCAATACAAGGTGAGAGCGAATTGAAACTCTTAGTAATTTATGAGAGTAGTTATCCTGGTGCAGTGACTCAAAAGATTTGGTGTTTTAAAAAATTATAAAAGAGAAATAATTTGAAGGTATTTTTAGGGATTTACTTTTAAACATTATCCTTGCTTGCCGGGCGCGGTGGCTCAAGCCTGTAATCCCAGCACTGTGGGAGGCCGAGGCGGGTGGATCACGAGGTCAAGAGATCGAGACCATCCTGGTCAACATGGTGAAACCCCGTCTCTACTAAAAATACAAAAAAAATTAGCTGGGCATGGTGGCGCATACCTGTAATCCCAGCTACTCAGGAGGCTGAGGCAGGAGAATTGCCTGAACCCAGGAGGCGGAGGTTGCGGTGAGCCGAGATCGCGCCATTGCACTCCAGCCTGGGTAACAAGAGCGAAACTCTGTATCAAAAAAAAAAAAAAAAAACAAAAAAAAACATTATCCTTGCTTTACTTTTTTTCACTTAACCTTATACGGGATTTTTTTCCTGCAAGTTTATTTTATTTTTTTTGAGACGGAGTTTCGCTCTTATTGCCCAGGCTGGAATGCAATGGCGTGATCTCGGCTCACCGCAATCTCCGCCTCCCGGGTTCAAGTGATTCTCCTGCCTCAGCCTCTCGAGTAGCTGGAATTACAGGCATGTGCCATTACGCACGGCTGATTTTGTATTTTTGGTAGAGACATGGTTTCTCCATGTCGGTCAGGCTGGTCTTGAATTCCCGACCTCAGGTGATCTGCTTGCCTGTCTCCCAAAGTGCTGGGATTACAGGCGTGAGCCACAGCGCCTGGTGGAAGTTTAATTTTTACAATTTTATTGGTTTCATAATGTATTGAATTCATCTATCATAACCACCTTTATATTACTAGACTGGGAAGTTCATAATTTTTTTCAGTATTACAAATAGGTATTGTCAATTGAGGTATCACATTTTCTTTCGTTTAGATTATGTCTTTAGGATAAATATCGAGCTCAGATTACTAGGTCAAAGGGTAGAGTTTATAATTACAAGTTTTGTCATTTTTGGCAAGATTATCACGGTTGACAGTGAGGCAAACAAATCAACTAGCTCCCTCCTGCTTTTTCTTCCCAGCAAACTCCTTCCCCAAACTAGTTAACTTGAATTTGAGAAGCAGTATTAGGTTTTGGCTTTGGGGGATATTATTATTTGAGCCAAGTTTAGGTTATACAGAGTTAAAAAAAAAAAAACAAAACATAATTTAGGCCGGGCACGGTGGCTCACGCCTGTAATCCCAGCACTTTGGGAGGCTGAGGCAGGTGGATCACCTGAGGTCCGGAGTTTGGGACCAGCCTGACCAACATGGAGAAACCCCGTCTCTACTAAAAGTACAAAATGAGCTGGGCGTGTTGTCGCGAGCCTGTAATCTCAGCTACTCGCAGGAGAGTCGTTTGAACTCAGGAGGTGGAGGTTGCGAGGCTCTTGTTGCCCAGGCTGGAGTGCAATGGCTCCGAGATCGCGCCACTGCACTCCAGCCTGGGCAACAAGAGCAAAACTGCATCTCAAAACAAACAAAAAACATAATTAGACAAGATCATGATGAATCTCCTTTTCTTTGAGTAAATTAAAGTACTATTGGCAAATAATAAATGGTCTTAGGAAGGATGGAGGGCGGATAAAAGCCTTAATGGAGGTAGAAGTGATCTGATGTTGGAGAACCTGACAGCGTGTCTCTGGCTTTAGTATCCGGGAAAGCACTGAATATTATGAAAGATAGATCGTAGCCCGTTGTCACAGAGCCATCTTATTTAAGTTTGGCTCAGCAGCCTGGCAATTCTCGCCTCATTCTTTTCACTACCCTGGCTACTGCAAAGCTGGGAAATGTAAACTGAGTGGCACTGATGAGTGCTCCACGAGCAAAGCTTAAAGATGTTTCCTTTCCGCTAGTCTACGGATGTGAAGAATGAGGCTTACAGTTTCCAAGGAATTGGCTGTACAGGCTTTATCGCTGGTTTCAAAAGTCAAACCGGGAAGACGTTTTCCTTTAAACAAACTCCAGAGATTTGCTCCAGTGGCAATAGCCTTCCTGTGCGGCCGCACACCATTGAGTCTGTGGTGTTTTTTTTTTCGGAGACTTTCATTGGGTGCCGGAGTTCTCGCCCCCTCACCTCGCACCGGGATTGGTTGATTCCTGGCTTTGACGGGTGATTGGTCGAGCTCGTAGGGCGATTGGGAGTTGGGAGTCGAGGGGGCGGGAGGCGGGAATTCGTCTCGGGCTGTGTGGTTGAGGGGTCTGGTGAGCACCGCTGCGGACGAAGGGTACGGCAGCCGCAAGCTAGCACACCAGGCCGGGGGAGTAGCAGCCCCGCCAGGAAGAGGGAGGAAGGGCTCGTGCCCTTTCTTCTCTTCCAGGGCTCCGCTTTATTTGCTCTCAGAAATCGGTTTCCTTTCCTTCCGTGAATCGGAGTTCAGAGCGTTGCTTCAGTTTTCCTCCAGACAGGCAAGTCGGAGGGAAGTCTACGGGAAGGGCTTGAGTACTTCTGCCTTCGCTCAAGCCGCCTGCGGGCCCATGGGTGATGACTGGATCACCAGGGGCTCGGGGATCTCAACTGGCTGTGGGAGGAGGGAGCCTATCCTTACCTCCTCTGAGCACAGGCCTGTTCTTAGCCCGGGGCGCTGCGTTACTTCTTGGCAGGAGGCAGAGGGGTTTGTTTGTCCTTTATGCAGTATTTGGGGGGAAGCTACCTCATTTTGAGACAATTGTTGCCACAGCCGAGTACTGGACGGGTTGATTTCTAAATTATATCTGAGTTACTAAGCGTTGAATTGTTGATTCATATTAAGAGGTTCAATTCCACCACATCTCATTCTCAGAGATAGAATCTCAAAATGTTAGAGCTGGAAAATACCCCAGAATCGTGGTTCTTCACTTCTTTAGGAACACACAATTGGTGGTTAATGTTAGTGCCTTCATAATCTATTGAATTGCTATTTTAACCATCTCTTCATCCCCAGATTGAATTTACAATTTTTTCCCCCACGGCTGCAAGTAATTCCTTATTTGATAACAATGCAGGTAATTTCCCCCGCTATTTTGATTTCCTTGAGATCTATTTAGGGGAAGCGAAATCTATAGAGTTTCTCTTTGGAAAAATGCAATTATGCAGAGAAATCTCTGCATGCGATTTCAAGAGGTCATTGTCTGAATTACATCCGTGGATCCTAGGTTAAGAAAAGTGGTTTAGAAGAGGTGAGGATTAAAGTGATCACCTCATCTGTGTGAGATCCTGGGCTGATTTTGATAAAAACCCTGTAAGGTAATTAGTATTTCAATTCCATAGATGGAGAAGCAAGCTCTGAGAAGTTATGTGATTCACACAGTGGAATTCAAACTTAGGCTTGCTTTACTCCAAAGCCTATCCTCTTTCTATAATACTCTACTGACCTTTAAATAAAATTTTTGAGTGCCTACTATGTGCCAAGGCATCCCCTCTGTCTCTCTGTTTTTTTTTTTGTTTGTTTTGGTTTTTGTTTGTTTTGTTTTGTTTTGAGATGGAGTCTCGCTCTGTCAGGCTGGAGTGCAATGTACGATCTCGGCTCATTGCAACCTCCACCTCCTGGCTTCAAGTTCATTGCAACCTCTGCCTCCTGGGTTTAAGCGATTCTCCTGCCTCCCCAATAACTGGGATTAGAGGTGTGCGCCACCATGTCCAGCTAATTTTTGTATTTTTAGTAGAGACGGGGTTTCACCATGTTGGTCAGGCTGGTCTCGAACTCCTGACCTCGTGATCCGCTTGCCTCAGCCTCCCAAAGTGCTGGGATTACCGATGTGAGCCACCACGCCCGGTGGGCATTCTCTTTTTTACAACAGCCTTTAAATTAAATTAGAGGTCATCACAGATAAGGATGTTAGATCCAGAGAAGTAAAAAGGTACATCAAAGACTGTCAAAATCTGGTATAGAACCTATGCTTCCTGACTTCTGGTCCGCAGCTTTTTTCTTCTAACTGGAGGACTGCAGAAAGGGTAACACAAGGGGAAGAACTGTAGGAGAAAGAGTGGTGGTATGCAGTTTTAGAGAGAGAGGCCTCAGGAACTTGTTTCTGTAGGTTGATTACATCTGATGTAATTGTTACAAGAGCTCATATTTAATCTGGTATGTACTGTATCATATTTGCACATTATTTCACTTAATCATTACCACAATCCTATGGGGTACATGCAATCACTATGGTTTAGAGAAGGTAACTAACTTTCCCAAAATCACACAACTAATACATGGCAGAGCAAGGGATGCAAATCCAGATTTGTTAGACTCTAAGACATGCTCTTAACTGATGTGATTTATAATATTAGCAAATTCTTTTGTTTCCATTTGTTTTGTTTATGCTTTCTCTCTTAGTTTTGGTTTTCTGGTTTTCTTTGAAAGATGTGTCTCAATATTTGATTTGCATTTCTGTTGCAGTTAGGAATCTGAAATAAACAGGAAAACACTATGTCTGCAATGTGGTCTGAATATACAATTAGCGGGGTGAAGATTAACTTTCCTTATAAAGCTTACCCATCACAGCTTGCTATGATGAATTCTGTAAGTATTTTTCAGCAGTTAAGTTTTTAAGATATAGATACTTATGATTCATAAAGTACATTGAGTATGTGACTGCATTCATATTTTCAAATAGTAAATGGAGAGTATTTTCTGGGTCCATTTGGAAGAACATCTAACCTCTGGGAAACTAATGATTGCTAGTAAATGTATATATCCGTGGTTAAGACAAAGAAGAAAATTCTGAAAAATGTTCTCAGCTCATTTGGAATTTCTATACTTTTAATGAAAAACTGCTTTCTACAGAGTATTTACTATCTTTTAAACAGGATACTATATTTCTCACCATTAATTGTTTTGTTTGACTCATGTAGAAAATTAACATACAAATCTGAGTAAACCAACTTTCCAGTTTTGTTAAATCTATTTTGCCATATGTACTTCATTTTTATTTACTGGTAACAAGATTATTAGTATCCTGGATTTGTTCTTTTCCTTTCCTAGCCATGTTTTTATAATTTTATTACATATGTATATGTCCATAAATTATATAAAATATTATTTTACATATTTTTAAACTTTGTGCATTGATGTGATGTACCCTATCTTTCTGCACAACTTGATTTTTTAAACTTGGCATTATTTTTAGTATATAGACCTGTTGATTCTTAATCCATTTTAACTGCTGTATATATTCTATTGGATTATTGGATGAATATACCAGAATTTGTCTTTCCATTTTCTTACTGATGGACATTTAGGTTGTTTACATTCTTTGCAATTACAAACAGTGCTGCTGTGAACTTTCCTTCTTTTTTTTTTTTTTGAGACAGGGTCTCAGTCTGTCTTCCAGATTAGAGTGCAGCGGCACAATCTCCTCTTATTGCAACCCCCACCTCCCAGGCTTAAGTGATTCTGCCTCGGCCTCCCAAAGTGCTGGGATTACAAGCGTGAGCCACCCTGCCTGGCTGCTGCTATGAACTTTCTTATGCATGTTTTCTTGTGTTCTTTTGGGAAAGGTTTTGGGTGTACACATAGATCTGGACTTGCGGTAGTTGGACATCTTCACTTTATAAGAAATTGTTTATTTCTCTACCAAGTAGTTATAATAATTTATACTCTCACTAGCAGTATCTTTCATTAAGTTTTCATCAGAGATATTGATAGGTAGTAATGTATTCTGGTTTTACAGAAATCATTGGTGCTTGCATAATTCTGGCATAGATTGCTCTTTTCATTTCTTCTCTTGTGCTTGATATTTTGGTAAGTCCAAGATAATCTCAGGGAGAGGTGTAAAAGAATAAAGTTTGGATTTCACAGAATACGAGTTCCTTCTGCTATTGTTGTGTTCCCTGGAGTGCAACCTCACTTCTTGTTGTTATATTTGTACTTCAGGTGGAGAGAGACCTTTATAAAGTAAAATGTTTATTAATCTTTCTCATTGGTTTCTGTGTCCATAGGTTCTCAGAGGATTAAACAGTAAGCAGCATTGTTTACTGGAGAGTCCCACAGGAAGTGGAAAAAGCTTAGCCTTACTTTGTTCAGCTTTAGCATGGCAACAGTCTCTTAGTGGTAAGTAGTTGCTTGATATCTTCAGGTTGCTTATTGGGGCCTGAAAAAACATAATATGGTACTCTTTAACCAGACGGGTTCAGCCATGCTCTAGCTAATTTAAATATTCGTTTAAAGATGTTTCTTTAAAAAATTTATGTATCTGCCAAAAGAGTTTCAATATAGCAAAATATGTTTCATTAATGCTAAAATAACACTGAACATAATTTAGTCTTTTGATGAGTCGGAAGGTACATAAAGAGTTTTGGCAGCCTGGGCAGCATAGTGAGACCTGACCACTACAAAAAATGAAAATCAATTACCCAAGCATGGTGATGTACACTTGCAGTCCCAGCTACTTGGGAAACGGAAGTAGGAAGATCGCTTGAGCCCAGGAGGTTCAGGCTGCAGAGAGCTGTGATTATGTACTCCAGCCTGGGTGACAGAGTGAGACCATGTCTCAAAAACAGTTTTGGATGCTCGGGGTTATCATTATAGAATAATTAGATGATAATTTGTACGTGCAAGATGCAAGAGTTGGACTGTCATGATGCTATAACACATACTAATTGCTTTTTTAATTTTTGAAATCCTTTAATATATTTGCTTACTTGTTCCTTTCTCATAACATTAACGCATGGAATATATAAAAAAGAATACATCAGTTGATCTTCTTACTTGTTTGGATGCCAGATATATTATAATATTGTTTGTATGAATTTATATTACTTCCATTACTTTTTTTTTTTTTCTGAGTGGAGTCACCCAGGATGGAGTGTAGTGATGTGATCATAGCTCACTGTAACCTCAAACTCCTGAGCTCAGTGATTCTCCTGCTTCAGCCTCTTGAGTAGTTGGGATTACAGGCATGACCCACTAGGCCAAGCTATTTTTACTTTGTTTGCTAACAAATGTCTATTAATATTTACTTTTATGAAACACTATATAATTATATAACGAATCAGAAATCTAATATTGGATACATTTTAGTTACATGATTATATGGGTTTAACCTAAACTATTAGGAGAATTTGAGGTTAAACATGGTATGTGTATGTATGTATGTATGTATGTACGTGTATATAGGTATATATATACATTTTTAAAATGAAATGTTTGTTATAAGAACATATTAATAATACAAAGTAAATATTTCATAATCTTTTGGTTGTTCATTTTGATTCTTACTGATGTTAATTTTGGGAAAAGTGAGTTTATCATTACTAGCTTCAGGTCTTAATGGCAGATACCTGAAAAATAGAATTAGGAATATTTATATGGTATAAATGGGAAAACAGAATCAATACTGATTATTTTAAAAAAGAAATTATTTAGCTTTTTTTGGAGTATATGAGTAGTACATTTGTATACAATGTAGGCACATGTTGTAAACTTATTACAATTTTGTATTATATTTAGGCACCAAAATTACCTATTTTATTGATTCGAATATTGACCTTAAAATGTATTTTGATTCATGTATCAGAATTAATACATCAATAAACATGTTTCTATTTGAAATAGAAATATAATGTGGGGAATGCTTTAACCCTTATGTGTTACATTATTATTTAATGTATTGAACTTTCAAATTCTTCATTTAGGGAAAGTAGTAATTAAGAATTTACTTTAGGTCCTTGTTTCAATCTGTTCTTGAATTTTAAATAAATCTTAATATAAATGAATACTTGAGTGGTTGTACTTTTATTACATTATTAATCTTAGATTATTAGATTTTTGCAGATTACATAAATGGGTGATAATTTCTCTATAAATGTTTTTGCTCTTGTTTTTGAGACAGAGTCTTGCTATGTTGCCCAGGCTGGAGTGCAGTGGCGTGATCTTGGCTCATTGCAACCTCTGCTTCCTGGGTTTGTGCAATTCTCTTGCCTCAGCCTCCTGAGTAGCTGGGATTACAGGTGTATGCCACCATGCCTTGCTAATTTTTGTATTTTTAGTAGAGACAGGGTTTCACCATATTGGCCAGGCTGGTCTCAAATTCCTAACCTCAAGTGATCTGCCCGCCTCGGCCTCCCAAAGTGCTGGGATTGCAGACGTGAGCCACTGTGTCTGGCCAAACATTTTTGGCTTAAGTATTTCTCTCCTGTCCTAATTTGATGGTGCAGATAAAGTGACCAGCTTGTCCAGGTTTGCCAGGTACCTTCCTGCTATTAGCCCTAAAAATCTTGTATCTTAGGAAACCTCCCAATCCTGGATGAACTGGGCCAGTTACTTACCCTAACTGTAGAGAATGATTAATGTTTATTTACTTAGATATGTTATAAACAGAGGTTCTTCCATTTTTAGGGAAGCCAGCAGATGAGGGCATAAGTGAAAAAGCTGAAGTACCATTGTCATGTTGTTGTACATGCCATTCAAAGGATTTTACAAACAATGACATGAACCAAGGAACTTCACATCATTTCAACAATCCAAGCACACCACCTTCTGAAAGAAATGAGACTTCATCAGCTTGTCAAGGTAATTTATATTTTGCCTGGATCAGTGATATCTGTAATAGGAGTCTTATTACCATTATAAGCCCTAATTTATATAAGTTTGTTTAGCACAACTGATTATATATCTCTATCTAGTTTCTCTGGAATTCTTTTTAAATAACACAGAGTGGTCAAAAGTTTTTAAGTCCTTGGTTTGACTTTTAATTGATTGAGACATTTGGTTGGCCTAAGTAATTTTTTAATGAAGGCAAGACAAAATAAATGATTTTCAGAAATTGATGTTATTTGTAGCCAGTTTTGTTAATTGTATGTTAGAATTCTATAAAACATAGTGTTCGTATCCTAAGACAAAATCTAATTAGCCTCACTGATTCATTCTTGATAAGTTTGCCATCTGGCCTTCTGAGGCCAGTATCCTACATGAGAATCAGATATATTTATGTGTGATCCTTAAATAATTCTTACTAATTTTAAAGAAATATATTGAGTAATGTAAGATTATTAATAATATATTTAGAAAAAATACTTCTCCTGCTTTTGGCTGTAAAGAAGGGATAGACTATTATTTACCTAAGACAGAAACCTAGGGAACATCCTGGATGCTGCTCCTTCTTAGTTCTTTATGTACATCTCCATATCCATTGGTGCCTCCATAGTCCAAACTACCATCTCTTGTTTAGAGCATCCAATAAACCTTTTTCTGTTTTTACTCATGCTATTTCTTAACCAGTCACTGGCAGGGAGACAGAGGTTGCCATGCTTGACTTAAGTCCAAACAGTATCCATTTCCTAAAATCAAGGATGGAGTCAGCTTCCTCTAAAGCACATAAATATACAGAGGACGGTAGATGATTGAACTTCCGGTAGGAATGAGGAAAAAGAAGTGGAATAGTTGTTAAATAGGTGACCAATAGTGTTGTCTACATTGTTTTGATTTTGGCCTTTTGGATTTCTTTTTTTTCCTTCAAAGATTTATGCTCTCTTCTTCCTCAGAGCCTTTGCTTGTATTAGTGTCTCTTCTGAGCAAAATTCCATCTTCAACTTATTATCCTTTTCTTCCTGAGTTTACATGTCACTTCCTTGGGGTATCCATCCTGATTTTCCTGTCAGAGTAGATTTGATTTCCCTATTATATTTTGTCTTTTCATTGTGTACCTATCCTTAATAGCACTTTTTTTTTTTTTGAGATGAAGTTTCGGTTTTGTTGTCCAGGCTGGAGTGCAGTGGCATGATCTTGGCGCACTGCAACCTCCACCTCCCAAGTTCAAGTGATTCTCCTGCCTCAGCCTCCTGAGTAGCTAGGATTAAAGGCATGTGCCACCACGTCCAGCTAATTTGGTATTTTTGGTAGAGATGGGGTTTCTCCGTGTTGGCCAGGCTGGTTTGGAACTTCTGACCTCAGGTGCTTTGCCCACCTCAGCCTCCCAAAGTGCTGGGATTACAGGTGTGAGCCACCATGCCCGGCCTGCACTTGATACAGTTTGTATTATATGTGTCTGTCTAAATCTTTTATTAATTTCTGCTTCCATAGTAGACTGTATACTTCATGAGGTCAGGAACGTATTTGTCAATTTGCTTACCATTGTATCCCTAGAACTCTAGCAGGGTCCCTAGCATATGGTAGGTGCTAAATAAATATTTGTTGTTATGAACGAATGGGATTAATTTTCAGCTAATTATAGGAACTCTGGTGTATAATATTTATATATACCCTTTGCTTTTAAAAATAACTTTATTGAGGTTTACTTGACATAACAAATTGCATGTATTTAAATGGTACACTTTTTGTTTTTTGAGACAGAATTTCTCTCTGTTGCTCAGTCTGGAGTGTAGTGGTGTGATCTTGGCCCACTGCAACCTTCACCTCCTGGGTTCAAGCAATTCTCCTGCCTCAGCCTCCCGAGTAATTGGGATTACAGGTGCCTGCCACCATGCCTGGCTAATTTTTTGTATTTTCAGTAGAGATAGGGTTTCACTGTGTTGGCCAGGCTGGTCTTGAACTCCTGACCTCAAGTGACCTACCCACCTTGGCCTCCCAAAGTACTGGGATTATCGATGTGAGCCACCGCACTTAGCCTAAATGGTATACTTTGATGCATTTTGACATATGTACCTCCATGAAACTTTCACCAGAATCAAGATAGTGAACATACACACCAACCTTATATTCACTTTCTCTAAATTTTTTCAAACATACTCACTTTCCCCAAAAAGTTTTCTCATGGACCTTTGTTATTCCCTCTTCCTACCCCTCCACGGCTCACTTCCCCAACCAACCACTTAACTGCTTTCTGTTACTATAGATTAGTTTGCATTTTCTATAGTTTATATAAATGGATTCATAGAGGATGTATACTAATTTTGTCTGGCTTCTTTCACTT
This sequence comes from Cebus imitator, assembly GCF_001604975.1. Classification (NCBI taxonomy): domain Eukaryota; kingdom Metazoa; phylum Chordata; class Mammalia; order Primates; family Cebidae; genus Cebus; species Cebus imitator. The sequence continues at coordinate 2,327,326 of NW_016107436.1, forward strand.
ACAACAAATATTTTGAGATTCATCCATGTTGCATATATTAATAATTTCTTTTTATTTCAGAGTAATAGTCCATGGATATACCACAAATTGGTTATCTAGCTGTTTATTTATAATTGGGTTATTCCTAGTTCAGGGCTATTACAAAGACAGATATTATGTGTCTACATCTTTGTATGGATGTATGTTTTAATTTCTCTTAGGTGAGTACTAGGAGCAGAATGACCAGATTGCTTTGTAGGTGTGTATGTTTAACTTTTTTTTGTTTTTGAGATGGAGTCAGTCTGTTGCTCAGGCTAGAGTGCAGTAGTGTAATCTTGACCCACTGCAACCTCTGCCTCCCAGGTTTAAGTGATTCTCCTGCCTCAGCTTCCTGCGTAGCTGGGATTACAGGCATCTGCCACCACACCCAGCTAACTTTTGTATTTTTGGTAGAGATGGTCAGGCTGGTCTTGAACTCCTGACCTCAAGTGATCTGCCCATCTCAGCCTCACAAAGTGTTGGGATTGCAGGTGTGAGCCACCTTGCCTGGCCAAGTTTTTAAGAAATTTCCAAACTGTTTCATGAAATGGTCATACCATTTTACATTCCCATCAGTAATTATGATAGTTCCAATTTCTTCACATCCTTGTCAACGCTTGGTATGGTCAGTCCTTTTAATTTTAGCCATTCTGGTTTTTTTGTTTGTTTGGTTTTTTTTGAGATAGGCTCTCACTCTGTTGCCCAGGCTGGAGCACAGTACTGTGATCTTGGCTCACTTGGCTCATTGCAACCTCTACCTCCCGGGATCAAGTGAGCCTCATACCTCAGACTCCTAAGTAGCTGGGACTACAGCCACACACCAACACATCTAGCTAGTTTTTGTAGTTTTTGTTGGTTTTACCATGTTTCCCAGGCTTGTCTTGAACTCCTGGGCTCAAGTGATCTGTCTTCTTCGGCCTCCCAAAGTGCTAGGATTATAGGCGTGAGCCACCACACCTGGCCTTAATTTTAGCTACTCTAATAGGCATGCAGTGGTATCTCATTGTGGTTTTAATTTTTATTTCCTATATTTTCATGTGCTTATTAGCTATCCATGTATCTTGCTTGATGATATATCTGTTCAAATAATTGCCTATTTTTTATTGGGTTGTTTTCTTGTTGTGAAATGTTGAGACTTCTTTGATCAGATAGAATTTTAGGTTTTACATTTAGGTTTAAGTCCATTTTCAGTTAATGTGTGAAGATGGTACAAGGTATGGATTTATTGGGACAAGTCCTAACTTGTATGGTAAAGTATATTGTTTGCTGAGAAGAATGGCAAGGAAAACCTGGCCACCCCCCGCCCAAGTAGAAAACTGCTTAGGGCATTCTAAAGCAGCAAAACAGTATATGTATGTCATATACCTATTAAAACAGTTCTTTAAGCACGGGATATGTAACTATGCCCCCGTGGCTCCCTCATGGAGAATACTTTCTGGTTTGTCCTTGATTAGTGGTAAGCAGGCACCAGCTGCCTACCTAGTTTATCTTAGTTCTATGAGAAAACACAGAGCACCTGTTTGTTAATAATAATCACCTGTTCAGAGAGACTAACTACATGAGTCAGACTCTCCTCGAGGCTCTCAGCTCAGATGCTGTCTGCCCCTGAGGCTCTCAGCTTGGAAGGCTGTTGACCCCGGATAGACCCACTTTGCTGTTTTATCTGGATGTCTGCTTCTTAATGTCTTCAGCGCTGCCTGGATGGGGGTCTCTATGGCCAAGCTGGTTTCGGTATGAATTAAAGTTTGTTTTTTTGCATGGGGATATCCAGTTGTTCAGCACTATTTATTGAAAAGGCTATCCTTATCTACTGCATTGCCTTTGTGTCTTTATCAAAAATGAGTTGTCCATATATACCACCTTGATTTTGACATTACTGAGTCAATGTTATCTAGAATAGTCTAAATGGGAAAAAATCGAGGTTGTATTCTGATATCCTCTTTATATTTGTAAGTAAATTCTTTATCACCAAAATACAGAAAAACACAAGTCCTAAGTGTATAGGCTGATGAATTTTCACTGTCATAACTACCACATAGATTGTCTGGACATGCAGAGCTCAAAATTACCTGTCTTATCTAAAATATATATGTAATGCAAAGGACTAAGAATAGCCAGGATGCATCTGAAGAAGCAGGTCAAGGTGAGAGACTTGATCCCCCAAATATACTGATTTATTGTATGTAAACGTAGAGTAATTAAGATGGACTGACTTTAGCATAGTGAAGTGCCAATAGCACGCTAATTCACAGTTCTCTATACCTATCTATACCTAAAAGTATAGAGAACCCTAATTCAGTTCCACACATATTCAGAAACTTGATATATTTATAGATGTTCCCCTACAGAGTGGAGGGGAAAGGAAGAACTTGGGTAATGCTGGGACTATTAGATGTCCATATGGAAAAAATTGAAATTGGAGCCCAACTTTATACCTGACACAAAACCTCTTCCCGGTAGATTAAAGACCTACTTCTGAAAGGCAAAACTATTAGGATTTTAGAGTATAGTGGTTTCCAAACTGTGTTTCTAAGAACCTTATAAACACAACTTGTAAGGGGAAGGGGAAAGTGGATCAGAGAAGTTCTAGGTCTTTCATCTCTATTTTGGAAATTTTAAGCACCATTTCTTTTTTGAGATGGAGTCTTGCTCTGTCACCCAGGCTGGAGTGCAGTGGCATGATCTTGGCTCACTGCAACCTCTGCCTCCTGGGTTCAAGTGATTCTCCTGCCTCAGCCTCACAAGTAGCTGGGATTACAGGCATGCACCACCATGTGCAGCTAATTTTTGTATTTTTAGTAGAGACAGAGTTTTGCCATGTTGGCCAGCCAGATCTCAAACTCCTGGCCTCAGGTGTTCTACCTGCCTCGGTCTCCCAAAGTGCTAGGATTATAGGTGTGAGCCACCGTGCCCAGCTGCAACATTTCTTTGAAAAGAAAATAGTCCTACACTTTAGAAAAAAAACTTGAAAATCAGTGCTGTGTGGCATAGGTTCATTTCTGAATTTATGAGGTCTCAAACTTGCTTTTTTTTTTTTTTTTTTTTTTTTTTGGAGAGAGAGCCTTGTCTGTTGCCTAGGCTGGAGTGCACTAGTGTGATCTCTGCTAACTGCAAACTCTGCCTCCCGGGTTCAAGGGATTCTCATACCTCAGTCTCCCCAGTAGCTGGGATTATAGGCCTATACCACCATGCCCAGCTAATTTTTGTATTTTTAGCAGAGATGGGATTTTGCCATGTTGCCCAGGCAGGCTTGCACTCTTGGGCTTAAGTGATCCACTTGCCTCGGTCTTCCAAAGTGCTGGGATTACAGTCATGAGCCACTGGGGCCTTATTTTTTGAAAACAGTATTGGACCCGCTCATATAGGTATTTCTCTGCTGTAAATATTCTGTAAATCCTTTAGGGCAAGGGATTCTGTTTTTCATTGTTTTTCCATGGTATCTGGTCATGGGATAGACTCAAATGACTGTTGGCTGGGCGTGGTGGCTTAACGGCTGTAATCCCAGCACTTTGGGAGGCCAAGGTAGGTGGATCACTTGAGGTTGGGAGCTTGAGACCAGCCTGACCAGCATGGAGAAACCCTGTCTCTACTAAAAATACAAAAATTAGCGAGGCGTGGTGGCACATACCTGTAATCCCAGCTACTGGGGAGGCTGAGGCAGGAGAATTCANCTGAAAACATTACACTTAAGAGTTAGCTGGGCACAGTGGCTCAGGCCTATAATCCCAGCAACCCAGTCTCGACTAAAGATATAAAATTAGCCAGGTGTGCTGGCTCATGCCTGTAATCCCAGCTACTCAGGAGGTTGAGGCAGGAGAATTGCTTGAACTCAGGAGGCAGAGGATATGGTGAGCCGAGATCGCACCATTGCACTCCTGCCTGAGCAACAAGAGCGAAACTCCATCTCAAAAAATAAAAAAAGATTGTTAAATTAATTCAAACCATGAGAGTGGAGAGAATGTTTAGAGAGAAACAGGAAGGAGGATACCTTTAAGAATATTTATATTTAGGAAAAGGGAGAAGAGAGAAACCAATGTATGAGAATAGTTAAGAACACTGTTACAGACATTAAGGAAGAAGAAAATGTATTTGCTATGTTCCAAGAAGACAGTGTTCAGCTGTATGCCTAAGAGGTTACATGTACGGAGGTTGGAGTCACACAGCAGGATTCAGTCACATCCAAGCTCTACCACTTACTAACTGTATGATACTGGGTCAGCTACTGGACTTTTTAAAACACTAGTGTTCACGTTTGTAAGACTGGAATAATTGGCAGGGTGCAGTGGCTCAAGCCTGTAATCCCAGCACTTTGGGAGACAGAGGTGGGCAGATCACTTGAGGTCAGGAGTTTGAGACCAGGCTGGCCAACATGGTGAACCCCTGTTTCTACTAAAAATACAAAAATTAGCCGGGCATGGTGGCATGCACCTGTATTCTCAGCTACTGGGAAGACTGAGGCGGGAGAATCACTTGAACCCAGGAGGAGGAGGTTGCAGCGAGCTGAGATCGTACCACTGTATTTCAGCCTGGGTGACAGAGTGAGATTCCATCTCAAAAAAAGAAAAAAAAAGATTGGGGTAATTAATGTTATTTGGTGGTTAAGAGGTCCTTAATGACCTTGAGAAGGAGCTTTCAGGACTGTGGGATTAAAAGATATTATATGAGCTTGATTCTATAATCAATGTTTTTGTTCTAAAGAACGTGGAAAAACTTAGTAGGAAAGAAACACTGATACTGTAAAGAAAGATTTTTACACACATGAAATATGTAGTGAAATAAGTCTCTTTCTTCAGAGACTCTAGCAGTTATACATTTTAAATCACATTATTGGGTGTAGTCTACAAGTACATAAAGCTATTTAAAAAATCATATTGGACTTTTCCTATTGAAAGCGTGTTTCTCAAAATCTTTGGTAAAGTAAACTGAATGGTAGAGAAGTACTTTTTAAAACATGTTTAAGTTTCATGTTTTAGATTATGGTATGAAATTTCTAAAAAGCCTTACATCCTGGTTCCAGTTTTCTTTTAGAAAAATTGCCTATGTGTAAGTTATTTATGCTAATTTTTTATTGCTTCTTATATAAGACTCCCCTGCAAAAACCACTCTGGCTGCCAAGTTATCTGCTAAGAAACAGGCATCCGTATACAGAGATGAAAATGATGATTTTCAAGTAGAGAAGAAAAGAATTCGACCCTTAGAAACTGCACAGCAGGTAAACAGAATTTATTGGCAGTGAAATAATCCAGTTATAGCTGAACATGGTAGTCAAGTATCAATTAAGGTTTTAATGCCCTTGTGGAGATTAGTTGGGTCATATGACAGCTGTAAATTAAATGGTAATTTGTTATAATTTCATTTTGTACAGTTACTTGTTACAAGGGAGTTTGTTATAGCAGATTATTCACAGTAACATGTCATTCAAGTGAAACTGCATGGTGTTTCTCACACATGAGGAATTTGATAGTAAAATATTTACTTAAGGGCTATCTTGGTAATATACTGCTTTGCCCTTTTTAACTCTTCCATTGTTTTTATCTTAAAATAGCATTTTCTTTTGGCTAAAAAACCTTTGATATGATTATTCATGTTATGGATATTTTGGAATTGATAGTATTAATGAAAAGATTTATTCTGAGTTTTTCAGATTGATACATGATAAAATATGTATATTTCTAAAAATTAAAAGGCTTGAATTACCAGGTATTTTAAATGAAATGTACTTTTCATAGATGAACACAATATTTTCTGAGAATCCATGGCAGTGAGGTAGGGAGGTTGGGATTTTAATAGATTTGGTTACAAATAAAAAAGATAATTATTAGGCTAGGTGCAGTGGCTCATGCCTGTATTCCCAGCACTTTGGCAAGCTGAGATGGGAGGATCTCTTGAGTCCAAGAGTTTGAAACTAGCCTGGGTAACATAGAAAGACTCCCGTCTCCACAAAAGTTTAAAAATGAGCCAGGTGTGGTGGTGTGAACCACCAGTAGTCCCAGCTACTTGGGAGGTTGATGTGGGATGACTGCTCAAGCCTAGGAGTTCAAGGCCGTAGTGAGCTAAGATCACACCATTACACTTCAGCCTTGCTGACAGAGCAAGACCCTGTCTCTAAAAAATAAATAAATAAAAACATAAACTAAAAACCATTAATTAGCATGTTATTTGTAGGTAAGTAATTGGGTATTTTTAATTGAGTATACCCAAGGTGCTTGCATTCTTAGGTAGTTTAACTGTTCCACTCACAATCTTTATAAATTTCTATAATTCAACCTTATTTTTAGAAGTAGAGTGAACTAGTTTATTTTTATCAAAGTACCAATGACAAATGAGGTGTGAATCTATAAAGATTTCCCCCCTCACAAAATGTGTACATAGTTTTGTGTCATCAGGTAGTGCTCAACATAAAACGTTTATTCGCTTATCTCATTGGTTCTCATTTCATTTTGGGTAGGAATGAGATTATCAATAGAAATGCTTTTCTCCCAGTTATAACTTTAGTGAATAGGTCTTTCACAAGTAGGAAAATGCATGAATACAGTTTGGAAAGAAAACTTAGTGATATTTATAAAAGAAATTTAATGAAAGACAACTTGGTTTATCAACTGTTTAGTAAGTAATAGTAATTAAGTAATGTATTCCACATTGTAGGAAATCATGACTGTTTATGTTAAAATTTTTATTCTGAGTTGTTTTCAATGTAGAATTATACTTAAATTTTATTTACTTTTATTTTCCAATTAGATATGTGATTGGACTTTGCTGTAATACTAGATTTGATGTCCATATGGTGGGACTATTTTATGAGAAGTTCATTTTATAATACTCCAATTTTGATATATCACTAATCAAAGCTAGTTTGGCTAAGATTTGTGAGCCATTACTGTGTTCTGTTTTATTTGTTGTCATGAGGTACTTATTTATGTTATTGCCAGTTAGAAATAGT
>NW_016107436.1:2337603-2339340 GCF_001604975.1 Cebus imitator
GTAGAGACGGGGTTTCACCATGTTGACCAGGATGGTCTCGATCTCTTGACCTCGTGATCCACCCGCCTCAGCCTCCCAAAGTGCTGGGATTACAGGCGTGAGCCACCGCGCCCGGCCTACACCACAATTTCTTTATTCATCCATTGACAGACACTTAGGTTGTTTTCATACTTGAGACTGCTTGGATTGTAATCATAGCTCTACTCTTTATTAACTGTGTAACATTGATTTTTTTTAAACTCTTGGTATTACGTTTACCTGTTTGCTAAATGGGGTTGGTAATAGTACCTATCTCACAGGGCTGTTAGGAGGATTAAACGAGTTAATACCTATACAGTGCTGAGAATATCTGGCATACCTTAGAGTTTAAGTGCTAGGAGGTAGTAGAAGTAACAGCAGCAAATGGATACATATTTGTAGTTGTTACCTTTTAGCTGTTGCTGATAAAAGATACTACATAATACCAACTAATAATATTATATATTTGTAGTTCTTATCTTTAATTTTTGTTGACACATATGGGATTCAGTGTGATAATTTTTATACATGTATATGATGTGTAATGATCAAATCAGAGTAGATAGCATATCCATCGCCTCAAGCTTTTGTCATTTTTTTGTGTTGTGAACATTTGGAATTCTCTCTTCTAGCTTTTTGAAAATATGTAAGAAATTATCATTAACTGTATTTACCCTAGAATGCTACAGAATACTAGAAGTTATTCCTCCTGTTTCTCCAATCTAACTGTAGTTATATATTTATAAGCTCACCTCTCCTTATCCTCCCCTCCCCTCACCCCTTCCCAACCTCTGATAACCACAATTCTCCTCTACTTCTATAAGCTCATTTTTTTTTAGCTCCTCCATATGAGTAAGAACATGCAGTATTTACCTGCCTATGCCTGACTTATTTCACTTAATATCTTCCAGTCTTATCCATATTGCTGCAAATAACAAGATTTCAAATTTTTTTTAAAATTACTGAATAATAGTCCGTTGTGTATATGTGTCACATTTTCTTTATCCATTCATCTGTTGATGGACATTTAGGTTGATGCCAATTCCATATCTTAGCTATTATGAATAGTGCTGCAGTAAATATGGGGGTGACTGGGTATGGTGGCTCACACCTGTAATCCCAACTCTTTGGAAGGCTCAGGTAGGAGAATTACTCAGGCAAGGAGTGTGAGACCAGCCCTGGCAACATACCAAGACCCCTATCTGTACAAAAATTTAAAAAAAATTAGCCAGGCGTGGTGATACATGCCTGCAGTCCTAGCTAGTTTGGAGGTTGAGATGTGGGGGATCACTTGAGTCTAGGAATTTGAGACTGTGGTGAGATATGATCGTGCCACTGCACTCTAGATTTTCTTTGCTTTGGTTACTCAGTAGAGGGATTGCTGAATTATATGGTAGTAATATTTTTAGGTTTTTGAAAAGCTTCTATACTGTTCTCCATAATGTTTGTACTAATTTACGTTTCCACTAATAGTGTATGAGTTCCTTTTTCCCCTCATGCTCACCATCATTTGTTATTTTTTTGCCTTTTCAATAGTAAGCCGTTCTAACTGGGTGAGATGATATCTTATTGTGCTTTTGATTTACATTTCCTTGATAAGTAGTGATGTTGAGCATTTTTTCATGTTCTTGTAGGATTTATGTATGTCTTTTGAGAAATGTTTATTCACATTCTTTGCCCATTTTTAAATCGGATTATTTGTTTTTTTTTTTTTTTTTT
>NW_016107436.1:2339415-2354824 GCF_001604975.1 Cebus imitator
TTTTTTTGCTGTTGAGTTCCTTGTATATTCTGGATAGTAGTCTCTTCTCAGATGAATAGTTTGGAAATATTTCCTCCCCATTCTATAGGTTTTCTCTTTACTCTGTTGTTTCCTTTGCTATGCAGAAGCTTTTTAGTTTGATATAGTCCCATTTGTCTGTTGTTTTTTTTGTTGTTGTTGCCTGTACTTTTGAATTCTTACCGGTAAAATCTGCCTAGACCAGTGTCCTGAAGCTTTTCCCTGTATTTTCTTCTAGTAGTTTTATAGTTTTGGGTCTTATGTTTAAGTCTTTAGTCTGTTTTGTGTTGGTTTTTGTAGATGGTGAGAGGGATCTAGTTTTTTTCTTTTTGCATATGAACATCCAGTGTTCTCAGCACCATTTATTGAAGAGGGGTCCTTTCCCCAATGTGTGTTCTTGGTGCTTTTGTCGAAAATCAGTCAGCTGTAAATACCTGGATTTACTTGTCAGTTTTCTATCTGTTCCATTGGTCTTTGTGTCTGTTTTAATACTAATACCATGCTGTTTTGGTTGCTATAGCTTTGTGTAATACATTTCGAAATCGGCTAGCATGGTGCCTCCAATTTTCTTTTTGCATACTATTACTTTGGCTATCCAGGGTCTTTTGTGGTTCCACATGAATCTTAGCATTGTTCTTTCTATTCCTATAAAGAATGTTATTGGTATTTTGATAGGGATTACATTGAATCTATATATTGCTTGGGATAATATGTAGTTCTTATTTTTTAATTAATTAATTAATTTAGAGGCAAGTTTTGGCCATGTTGCCCAGGCTAGTCTGGAACTCCTAGGCTCAAGCAATTCACCTGCCTTGGCCTCCCAAAGTGCCAGGATTTCAGGTCTGAGCTACTGTTTCCGGCCTTGTACTTCTTATTTTTAAATGCTGCTGAAAGGTAGTATTAATGTTACTGTTCATAATACTGATCAACATTATACATTTTGAGGAGTTAGATTTAGAGTTTAGTAGAAAATTCTTTTTTTGAGAATTTTCTCCCCTGCTGCCCAGGATGAAATACAGTGGGATGATCTCGGCTCACTGCAACCTCTACTTCCCGGGTTCAAGAGATTCTCCTGCATCAGCCTCCCAGGTAGCTGTGATTACAGGCACCCGACACCATGCCTAGCTAATTTTTGTATTTTTAGTAAAGATGAGGGTTCACCATGTTGGCCAGGCTGGTCTTGAATTCCTGACCTCAGGTGATCCACTGCGTTAGCCTCCCAAAGTGCTGGGATTACAGGCATGAGCCACCGTATCTGGCTGAAAATTCTTTTGATATCTGTTGCAGATGTGTATGGCTTAACCCTGTTGAGTCTAGAACACTTGAACATAAGCAAAGCTACTGTGCCTTTGGTTTAGTACCTTAATTTTAAGCCTAGTGCTTTGATGGATAATCTCCTTTTGGTTATGTAGTATGCTGATATGTTATTTATTATGGTCTTCTCATTGGTAAAATATAGCTGTATTTATAATTGTATATCTGTATCTGTTTTATTTTTAAAACAGATACAGATATACAATTACATATTTTCTGTTACATCTAGAAATTACATATTTTCTTCCTTGGCTTTAGGTGATATAACTATATTTCTCTAGAAATGGAATAATTTTTCATAAGCAGGTGATTTATTATTCATAACATTAAGATATAGGCCTCTGACAGTTTCTCATAAGTTTGAAAATTTATTGAACAAGTTAAATCTCTCAATTAAATCTAGTTCCTCAAATGATAACATTTCACTAGTGTGACACTTCTTTGCAAGAAGACTTAAGTGATAGATGCCATACTAATTAAACATGCATAAAGTAAATTTAACAGACATCAAAGCACTTTTGCAACGCAAAGAACATATGGTTGAGCTCTAATATTTGTTCTTTTTTTGGTAGTCTATAATGAAAAACATGAATATATAAAGTAATTTTATGTGCTTTCTGAAAGGTTATAAGAAAAAACCCCCCACAAATACTTAGGCAAAATGATTTGCATTTTTAACTTTTATTTTTTTCTTCCTAACATAAAAATAGAATAAGTAGTTAAAATAGAAATATGATCATTATAAAATGTATAGTTTTAGGAAATATGAAGATTTCTCCTTTTTGTAAAGTAAATTTTTAGTAAATTTCTCATGGATTTCTAGCATTAAATAATACATCTACTTTTTCAGAGAACAAGGACTAATTATCTCCATGAACATAATATAAGAAAAAATAATGGGGCTATGATTAGAGGTAAATTATTTAAAGAATGGGATCTTTGAGTGTCATAGGGAATGTATATTTCCTTGAAAATACTTACTTTGGTTTCTGCTGTAACATTTCTTTGTCTTTGCAAAGTGACTTATTTTAAGTCATAAAAATATTTTCTGTAGATTTTGGGATAGGTGGTTTCATAAAAAGTGGAAGAAAAATAGTTTCATGTACATTAAGTTCATAAATATTAAATTTATTACACAGCAACTTAAATTAGTTTATCACCAAAACTTTCAGACAAAGTAATTGAAAAAATGCAGTCCATATATTAGAACTTTTCTTATGCTGACAGGTGATATGCCTCACATTTTTTAATATTTTTGCTTTTTTGTTCAGACCAAAATGCCTCATATTTTATTTATTATATTTTAATCTAGACCTTGTAATAAACTTGAATAAGGTAAATTCAGAGACTAGGGTAAGTAACTTTTTTGTCAAAACCTCTTCTTTCATATGGAAGGAAAAAGAATATGGGACTAGATTTAATGATACCTTATATCTCATTGAATTCTAACACCTTTACATTCTTAGGATACGTTTTCTATCTAAACAAGATAGAAATTACATGATATTAGGGGGTACAGTATTTTTTTTTAATAAAAATAGTTCTTTGGTTTAGTTTCTCTTATCCTTACAAAGATGTAAGTCTTAGAGTCTTCACATTTTTCAAATCTGCAGTTGCATTACTTTTGACAAACTTCTCTCCATAAGTTAAATGATAAATTAGTTTAATGATTTCTATTTCCCCCTGAATTTAACAATAAACTTTTTAGGTTCTTTCAAATGTTCTTAGTTTTTATTAAAATAACTTAGTTTCCACCCAGTGGATTGGAGAATTAAATGGTTGTCTCTTTATTTTCCTATCATTTCTAGTCTCCTGCCTGTCTTTTCAAGTCAGAAAATAGTGTCAATACCTTTTCTTTTCTTTTTTTTTTTTTCCATTTATTTATTTTATTGCATTTTATGTTTTGGGGTACATGTGAAGAACATGCAAAATTGTTGCATAGGAACACACGTGGCAGTGTGATTTGCTGCCTTCCTCCCCATCACCTACATCTGGCATTTCTCCCCTTGCTATCTCTCCCCAGCTTCCCACCCCCCACCATCCCTCCCCGATTCCCCCCAGCTGACCCCAGTGTGTAGTGCTCCCCTCCCTGTGTCCATGTGTTCTCATTGTTCAACACCCGCCTATGAGTGAGAACATGCGGTGTTTGATCTTCTGCTCTTCTGTCAGTTTGCTGAGAATGATGGTTTCCAGGTTCATTCATGTCCCTACAAAGGACACAAATTCATCGTTTTTGATGGCTGCATAATATTCCATGGTGTATATGTGCCACATTTTCCCTATATGATTAACTTTCTGGTATCCACTGCTTGATCCCTTTCCTTACAGTTCAGATTCATTTTCTTAATCTGATAATTCATATGTCAAGAGCTAGTGAGGCATCAGTCTCCACATGGTCAAAATACAGTTAAGAAAAACATTGGTTTTTAGACCAGTATATTACTGTTCTGATATTACTTTGTTGTATCATTTGTAATCATTTTCTCTACATTTATTTATATTCTGTTCATTTGTTTAGTAAATCCTTACAATAGAGATTTTCTTATAGATACATTCTCATGCTTATACCAGCTTATTTATTTATTTATTAAATAAATGTTAACATTCTTTATGTACTTTAATAAAAGTAATTATATTTGATTTAATGTAGCAGTAGCATATTGTTTTAATTCATCACTTGAGCCTGGTATGTAGAAGACACGTGGCTCCAGCAGAGGGCGCTGTTGACCTTCTTACAAAGTGTTAACACTGGGGAGATCCTTAGGCTATTTTTTTTTCTTCTTTATACTTCCCATACCCCATTTTTTGTTCCTTCCTTCCCTTCTTTCTTATAATTCATAGTTTTAATTTACTCTTATTTAAAATAGCTAACATAACTGCATATATGTGGTGATACTGGTGCTTACTGTGTTATGTGCCAGACACTCTTCTAAGCACTTCAGAAATTTTAATTCACCTGGCAAATGCAGGTTCATGTGAGTTGATGCTTATTGTCATGTTCTTTTAACTTTTCTTTGGGTTTGACAGTTTTTAAAATAATTTACCTCAATCTTTATAACAAACCTAGAGGAAGGTATTAATTTTTTTCCCCAGTTTAACCTGAGGAAACTGAGGCACAGTATTTAAATAACTTGTTCATGTCACAACCCTGGTGAGTAGAAGCTGGATTAAAACCCAGGCAGTCTGGCTCTGGAATTGGTCTTCTAAACCATCTCACTATTCTGTCTCTGAATAAACTCTTCCAGATGACTTTTTGATGACAGTTCATTTTTACACTGTTACAGGTCATTTTATGTGCAGTACCTTGTAGATAATTTATTCAAAATTCGCCCCTCTTTTAGTGTCTTGACACCCTATCCTTTTTCTTTACAATGCTTACCAAAACTTATAATGATTTATTTATTTGTAGGTTAACTGTTTTGTTTTGTTTGCCTCATTACCAGACTGACCATAAGGACAAGTATAATGTCTCTTTTAAAAAAAATTTTTATGACCAACATCTGGCACAGAACCTACACCTAGTATGTTGAATAAATGAGTGAAAAAAATGGCCATAGTTAGTAGATGCATGTTTCACCACTGTTTCTTGTAGCTTCCGATTTTTACTCAGATCCTTATGCTTAAGGGGGTATGACAGTATTGTTAAATACAGGTGACTTAATGCAGATTTAAAAATTGTTTTTGGCCAAGCATGGTGGCTTATGCCTGTAATCCCAGCACTTGGGGAGGCTGAGGTAGGCAGATCACTTGAGCCCAGGAGTTGGAGATCAGCCTGGGCAACATAGTGAGACCCCATCTCTACAAAACAAACAAAATTAGCTGGGTGTGATGGTACATGCCTGTGGTCCCAGCTACTCAGGAGGTTGAGGCAGGAGGATTGTTTGAGCTCATAGGCGGAGATTGCAGTGAGCTGTGATCGTGCCATTGCATTCCAGCTTGGGTGACAGAGCAAGACCCTTTCTCAAAAAAAAAAAAAAAGAAAAAAAAGTAATAACATTCGTTGAAAAACCTTTAACATTATAAACTGATACAGAATAAAAATTAAAATATTCTCCCTTATATTAATCCCATCCCCCTTTCTGCTTCCCAGAGCAAACATCATGAACACTTTCATGAGGATCTTTCTAGATCCTTTTCTATGAATTTATAAGGATATTTTTAATAGTTCTTTTATAGCTTTGTTTGTACATTTCACTCTCTTGTTTATGGGATTTATTTTCATACATGTATGAGATCAGACTGTAATTGTATATTTTTGCAAATAGTTGATCAGTTGTCCCAGTGCCACCTAGTAATTTTTCCTGTTTTGAAGTTTTGCTGTTATCATATACTGAATTGTTATATGTACTTGGATTGGTTCCTGAACTTTTTTTTCTCTTTAAATTTTTATTTTTTTTTCACTGTGTGTGTGTGTGTGTGTGTGTGTGTGTGTGTGAAAAAGAATTCCACTTGGCTTCAAACAGAAAAGCAGTAGACTCCTGCTTTTTGAATTGAATATTCTGATACTTTTTGAGGTAGCATGCATATTTTGCTTTTCTCTTGAGTTTTTGGTTTTATGTACTTTCTGTTGCCTTCCTGCTATCCTTTTCTCCTTTCTCATTACTTCTCCCTTTAGCCTTCCAGCATTTGGTGTTTATATTATTATAATTCTGTAAATATTTAAAACTGATTACAGTTCTTTCCACAAACCAGTATTTATTTATTTATTTTGGTGCTAGCAGTTGTCTTGTCACTTGCTTAGTTTTTTATGTACCTGTAACTATCTCCAAACTGTTAGAACTTAAAAAACACATCAGGTCAAGATGTCCATATTTTTAGACTCTCAATATTTAGTGGAAATAATGAAACATACTCTTTTATATTGAATTAAATTTCATATTTCTAAATAACTTTTTTCTGATTACAAAAGCGTATCTAAGAGAAAATTTAGGAACCACCAAAATGTGTACTTAAATTATTAACATAAATCCTTAATTAAACTATCTCCTCAGTATCAGCCCCTGACATTTTGCCCACTGTCTGTTCTTAAGTGCGCACAAGTGTGTTCACATGCACATGCAATTAGTTATCTATTGCTGTGTAACAAACGAACCGTTGATTTAGCTTACTGTTGTGGGGGTCAGCAACTTAGGCTGGACTCAGCTGCGCATTTCTTCTGCTGCTCTCAGGTGGCCCTCTCATGTGAATGTGGTCAACTGCAGGTCAGCTGCAACTCAGCAAGGCAGCTCTACTTCAGGGAGTTGACTGGTGGTCAGCTGGGACCATGAGGTGGGTCTCTCAACATCTACCAGGCTAATTCTGGTTTATGTATATGGTGGCCTCAGGGTTCCAAGAGCAGCAAGAGAACAAGCCCCAATGTGCAAATGCCTTTTGAGTCTCTGTTTGTGTCAGGCTTGCTAATGTTCCGGTCATCAAGAGCGAATCACATGACTGAACCTAGACTTAGTGGGTAAAGTTCACACTTGGTGGGAAGAGCTACAAAGTAACCTTGAAAGGGGGCTTATATACAATGATAAGTAGAATTTGTGGCCATTTTTGTTATGTACTATATATTACATATATACTTTTTCCCCCACAAAATTAGAATTATAGTGTATAGCTTTTATTTTCTGCCTAATATATCATGGTCATATTAAAGGCTTTTAAAATCCAAATTTAACAGGTTTATTTTGGCGGATACTTTTTTGTCGTAATCTTTTTTCCTGTGCCAGTGGTTGGCAAACTATATGACCCATGGGCAGAATACAGCCTGCTGCCTGTTTTTATAAATAAAGCTTTTTTGAACGCATTTTATATTTGTTTATACATATTGTCTGTGGAACTTTTGTGCTATAGCAATTGAGTAGTTGTGACAGAGACCATATGGCTCTAAAAACCTAAAATATTTACTCTTTAGCCCTCTATTTATTGATATTTTCTTTTCTTTCTTTTTCATGCTCAGCCAGCAAGAAAATCTCTGGCCCTTTAGAGAAAAAGTTTGCCAACCTCTGTTCAATGCTATTTTAATTTTGGTTAAGTTAGGCCAGAGGTTAGTGGAGTTAGTGTTGACTCTCTTGCCTTGTCTGCAAATTTGCCTAAGTATAGGATGATTGAATGAATGACTAATTGCTTGAGTGTTTCCTTCAGCTCCAATAATTATGATTTTTCTTTTTGAGGTAGAGTCTTGCTCTGTTGCCCTGTCTGGAGTGTAGTGGTGTGATTTTGGCTCACTGTAACTTCTGCCTCCCAGGTTGAAGCAATTCTCCTGCCTCATCCTCCCATGTAGCTGGGATTACAAGCACGTGCCACCACACCCAGCTAATATTTTTAAATTTTTAGTAGAGAAGCAGTTTCACCATTTTGGCCAGGCTGGTCTGAAACTCCTGACCTCAAATGATCCACTCGCCTTGGCCTCCCAAAGTGCTGGGATTAAGGCATGAGCACCTGGACCAATAATTATGATTTTTTGAGAGCTTGGAGAAAACAGTAGTGTTCTCTATAATGCAAATTGAGTAATTCTCAAAAAAAATTTTAATTTTTTTTCTTTTCTTAAAAAAAACCCTTAAATAAATTCTTCAATTGTTGCTGCATCAGAAATATTAGAGATTCTTTTTTATTGGGCATTACTTATGACCTTTTTTATAAAAGAGTAAGGATATTAAAATGTAAGATGCAGAATGAAAATATAAGTGAAGAGGCTCTTTGTAGTTAACTCATGTTAATGGATAAGGTAGGTGTTCAGAATAACACTTTTCTACATTAGAGAGAAATTAATTTATAGTTAAAAGTATTAAAATAAATTAGCATATTTTACTAATTGTACTTTTATGTAATAAAATGAAGTACATTTAAAAATTAAAAAATTCTCAAATTTTAAATCATCATATTGAGTGAACTTCGTGGATATTTCAGAGGAAGTTGACAAAATTCAGCCATTTCTCTAAGTTTTCTTGATGTGTAGATACATTTAATAAGTTATGTATAGCAACCCAGCTGACATGAGTGTACCTATTTAGTGATAATAGTATCTACAGTTGTCATGTGGAACGTTTTCATTCATGGATACTGGGTATGGAAAGATAACTTTACCTTAGAAAACTACTTTGTTAATAGACCAACTGTCTGCCCAGTAGATTTATCTTTAGGTTATTTTAGCTTTTAAAATTTTGACAGTCACAAAATTTTAGAGAAATTAGAAGTACAATACAAAGTTTTTTTTTTTTTTTTTTTCTGAGACAGAGTCTCACTCTGTAGCCCAAGCTGGAGTGCAGTGGCATGATCTTGGTTTACTGCAACCTTTGCCTCTGGGGCTCAAGTGATTCTTGTGCCTCAGCCTCATGAGTAGCTGGGACTATAGGCACATGCCATCACGCCTGGCTAATTTTTTTGTATTTTAGTAGAGACAGGGTTTCACCATGTTTCTCAGGGTGGTCTTGAACTCCTGAGCTCAGGCTATCTACCCGTCTTGGCCTCCCAAAGTGCTGGGATTACAGGCCTGAGCCACCATGCCTGGCCACAAGTGTCTTTTTTTTCATTGAGCCATCTGAGATTAAGTTGTTGCCCTGGTGCTCCCTCACCCTGAAATACTCTAGTGTTTATGTCCTGTAAGCAAAAGCATTCTTTTTTTTTTTTTTTTTTTTTTTAAGATGGAGTTTAGATCTTGTTGCCCAGGCTGGAGTGCAATGGCGCGATCTCGGCTCACTGCAAACTCCACCTCCTGGGTTCAAGTGATTCTCTTGCCTCAGCCTCCTGAGTAGCTGAGATTACAGGCGTCCACCACCATGCCTGGCTAATTTTTTGTATTTTTAGTAGAGACAGGGTTTCACCCTGTTGGTCAGGCTGGTCTTGAACTCCTGACCTTAGGTGATCCACCTGCTTCGGCCTCCCAGAGTGCTGGGATTACAGGCGTGAGCCACCGTGCCTGGCCAGCAAAGGCATTCTTAAACATAATCATAATATAACCATAAGAATCAGGAAGCTAAAATTGATTCATTGTTACCATCTAATACTCAGAACTGGTTTAAATTTTAGCAGTTGTCTTAATAATGCTTTTATGAAAGCAAAAGAATCCAGTCAGAACCATGCATTGCATTTAGTTGTCACTTTAGTAACTTCTTTAGTCTGGAATACTTCCTCTGTCTTTCCTTGACTGTCATGATCTTGACACTTCAGAATATTACAGCCTATCTAGAATGTCTCTTAATTTGGGTTTTCTCCTAATTAGATTGAGGTTATTTATCTTTGGCAAGAATGTCACAGAAGTGATGCCATCTGCTCATTGCATCTTATGAGATGGCACATAGTTTCATTTTCTCTCATTACTAATGATTGATAACTTGATTAATGTGATATCTGCTAGATAAAAAATATAACTTTACAGTTATCTTTTACCATTATAAAAGAGGACTTTATGGGGAAGAACTCTGAAACTGTATAAATAACATTCCTTTTAAATTCAATTTATTTTATTTATATCTTTATGGACTTGTGATTTTCCAGTTTATTCAGTGGGTTATAATATATGATTTGTTTTGATACTCAAGTGGGAAATCAATTAAGTTGCTTGTGTCTTTCTGACATGTATCAGTCATTCTTGGAACACTTCCTTATTTTTTGGCACCAGATGGTGTTCCAGGCTCACCTTATATTTTCTCTGCCTAGTCTTGGATTCAGCCATTTCTCCAAGGAACCCTGGTTCCATTTAGTGAAAAATAACATCTAAACACTGTGTTCTGGGAATTAGCATTTCTCACTGCTGTTGGAGTTGCTGCTCCAGGCCCTTTTAGCAGACAGCTGGAGAATATATGGTATGTTTATATACATAATACATGCACAAACCCAGACTCACATCGATATACATTTATATCTACCTTTTGTCTATATCTGTCTATGTGGCAATTGTGAATGGGATTGCGTTCCTGATTTGGCCCTTGGCTTGACTGTTGTTGGTGAATTGGAATGTTGGCAATTTTTGCCCATTGATTTAGTATCCTGACAAGTCGTTTATCAGCTTAAGGAGCTTTTGGGCTGAGACTGTAGGGGTTTCTAGATATAGGATCATGTCATCTGCAAACAGAGATAGTTTGACTTCCTCTTTTCCTGTTTGGATGCCTTTTATTTCTTGTCAGATTGCCCTGGTCAGGACTTCTAATACTATATTGAATAGGAGTGGTGAGAGAGGGCTTCCTTGGCTTGTCTGGTTTTCAAGGGAAATGCTTCAGCTTTTGCTCTTTCAGTATATTGTTGCCTTTGTCCATTTTGCAATTGGATTGTTTTCGTTGTTGTTGAGTTGTGGAAGTTCTTTATGTATTCCAGATATTAACACCTTAAGTTTTATGGTTTTTGCTTTTATATTTAAGGTTTTGATCCATTTTGAGTTAATTTTTGCATATGTTATTAGGGTGCAACTTCATTGTTTGTATGTAGATATCCAGGTTTCCCTGCATCATTTGGTGAAATAACTTTTCTTTTCCCATTGCATACAGGTCTTGATAGCCTAGTTGAAAATTATTTGACTGTATATGTAGGGGTTTGGTTCTGGAATTTCTGTTCTCTTCCATTGGTCTATATTTCTGTTTTTATGCCAGTACCATGCTGTTTTGATTATTGTAGCTCTGAAGTAAGTTTATAAATCAGGAAATATGAGACCTCCAGTTCAAGCTTATTGTGGCTATTTGGGGTTTCTTGAGAATCCATGTGAATTTTAGGATGGATTTTTCTATTTCCACAAGAAACTTCATTGGGTTATTGGTAGGGACCATAGATTTCAGTTTTGAAAGATGTTTTCACTAAGTATTGAATTTTAGGTTGACAGTTTTTTTCTTTTGTCACTTAAAAGATATTTTGCCCTTGGCTTGTCTTACATAGTTTTTAAAGAGTATGTGGCTGCTTTAAAAATTTTATCTTTTTTTTTTTTTTTTCCCACGGTGTCTCACTCTGTTGCCCAGGCTGGAGTGTAGTGGCGCGATCTTGGCTCACTGCAACCTCTGCCTCCCGGGTTCAAGAGATTCTCGTGCTTCAGCCTCCTGAGTAGCTGGGATTACAATCGCATGCCACCATGCCCAGATAATTTTTGTATTTTTAGTAGAGACGGGGTTTCACCATGTTGCTCAGGCTGGTCTCAAACTCCTGACCTTGTGATCCATCTGCCTTGGCCTCCCAAAGTGCTGGGATTACAGGCATGAGGCACTGCACCTTGCCAAAAATTCTGTCTTTATTTCTACTTTCGGCAATTCAATTGAGGGGTGTGTGTGGCTATGTGGTTGTGTGTCGTGTGCTTGTGGCTCATTGAGCATTTTGGATATATGGCTTTATACTTTTCATCAAATTATGAAAAATTTGAGCCATTTAAAATTGTTTTTTAAGTATCAATTTTTTCCCTTTCTGACTTCAATTATGTGTATATTAGACAGCTTGATATTATACATCACTGACTGTTCATTTTTTCAAGCTATTTTTCTTCTTTGTGCCTCATTTTGTCTACTATTGCTTATGTGTCAAACTCTGATCGTCTGCTATTTCTAATTTGATGTTAATCTTACTAGTGGATGTTTCTTTTCAGTTATTGTGTTTTTATCTGTAGAAGTAAAATAATATAGTTATTACCTCTGTTTCCTTGTCTCTGAGATCACAATTCAGTGTCTGAAAACTATTGTTTAGTATATTTTGTTCAATTTGTTAGTAGTTTATTGTGCAAGCATAAGATTTCTGTGTTTTTCTTATGGCTGGCAGAAGTCCCTACATGCGTATTTTTAAGGACATTTATTGTTTCTTTAAATGTTGGCTTTTTGGAAAACTTAAATATGTGCATTGTTTTAAGTGAAAATTACTATAAACCAGATATTGCATTAATTGTATAAGATTAACATTTCATTCAGAAGATAATTGATATTGACAACAACGTTAGAAACATGCGTGAATCTTTTAAAGATAGATGTTTTTGAGGTTTAGTGAAGTAGCCACGCATCAGGGCACTAAAAATGTCAGATTCTCCTTGTTACTCAGTGAATCTGGATTAACAGGAGAAGCAGTCACCATCTTTGGGTACTTCATGATCTGTGTCGATGATCTCCTATTTTGACCATAGTTCCTCAGCCTTCTTGGAAACTCATGACCTAATTTAGCCATTAATTCAACAGCACCACTACACACTGGACTTAATTTTCATTTGGAACTGTCTACCTTTAAATTGAAAACTTGTTGGTCCCCTTATTAGTCATACAGTTCCTTTTTTTTTTTTTTCTAAATAAAAAAGACACAAACTTTTCCCCATTCACATTCCACTGCACATTTATATGTCACTGGATATTAATTATTTTTTTCTCCTTCCTATTGACTCTTTTCCTTAACTATAACCATGTTATGTTTTCTCCCGTCCTTCACAAGGAAACCTTGTCTCAGCTGTTTCCTTAATCTAATATTCTGAACAGTAGTAGATGTGAGAGCAGTCTGTTTTTCTATTCAGTCATTTCATTAACCTGTATGATTGATTTGACTGGCCTTACTGGATAGTCCGGTTCTCCTTCTTTCCTGGTGCTTTTTGGTGCATGTTTCCCAGAAGGCACATACTTAATCTATTAATAAGAGGAAAATCTTATCAAATTGAGTAAAATGATTCTGCAAGCCATGAAAAACTAGTTACTTCTCCTTTTGGTAGTATCTCTACTCTGTATATTGTTTTCTTTTCTGTGTCTGTTTTTAAAAAATGTAATTGTTTTTATAAAAGTGATATTTGCTTATTACAAAAAATTCTAGTAATATCAAAGATTTTACAGAAAAAAATTTATCAGAATCTCATTATCAAAGTCCATTTGTCAAATAGCTTTTCTTCTCTTATTGTCTTTTATTTTTTGTCATTTACTAATTTTTTGAATGTTTATGGGGAAGACATTTCATTAATTTACTTTTCTAGTCATATAAGTTTTTATTGATTATGTCTTCTGTCATTTAGTTCTTTTTTTGGTGGCTATTACTGATTTTTCTGACAATTTTTAGTCAATAACAAATGTTTTCATGTGCAGTTAGTTAATGTTAGGTTTATTTATTTTGTTGCTTATTTCTACCAGTAATGTTCACTGAGCCTTCAGTATCTGTTAAGAATGAAATGGTGGCCCGCTGTGGTGACATGCACCTGTAGTCCCAGCTACTTGGGAGGCTGAGGCAGAAGGATTACTTGAGCCAGGGAGGTTGAGGGTTGAGGATGAAATGAGTCATAATTGTGCCATTAAACTCCAGCATGGGCAAGAGAGAGAGACCCTGTGTCTTAAGAAAAATTTTAAAAAGACAAAAAATGCAAAAAGTAGCCAGACGTGGTAGCACGTGCATACTATAGTCCCAGCTACTCGGGAAGCTGAGGCAGGAGGACTGCTTAAAAGCCTAGGAGTTCAACATTGCAGTGAGCTGTGATTGCATCACAGCTGTACTCCAGCCTAGGCGAGAGAATGAGACCCTGTCTCTAAAAAATGAAAATATTAAAAAAAAAAAAAAGTATGAAATTGAGGTAGTAGAATAGAGTCTGGAGGCAGGGAACTCAAGGCCGATTCACATTGACTTACTAAAACTGAAGCAAAAGGAAAAACTCACCTCTCCAAGCCCAAGTAACAAAAGAATCAGAGACTACTCCCTTTGCAACACCCCACCTTTCTATTGAATGGCAGATGAAAGAATGGAAAGCAGCTGTGATTGGTTCCTCCCACAACCAGTCTTCCTGTGCATAGGGTGTAACTTTGTAACTTCACTTCAGCCTCTGATTGGTCCCCTCTCACAACCAATCAGACAGGGGGCATGTCTTCATTTGCATAGGATGTAACTGTAGCTTCCCTTCAGCCTCTGGTTGGTCACCTCCCACAACCAATCATACTGGTCACAGGCCACATGTTCATTTACATAGTGTGTAACAAAATAACCAATGGGAAACCTGGAGAGAGTATTTAAACCCCAGAAAATTTTGTAACTGGCACTCTTGAGCCTGTTGCTCAAGCCCCCTCCCACCCTGTGGAGTGTACTTTCTTTTCTTTTTCTTTTTCTTTTTTTTTTTTTGAGACAGAGTCTTGCTTTGGTGCCCAGGCTGGAGTGCAGTGGCTGGATCTCAGCTCACTGCAACCTCTGCCTCCCTGGTTGGAACAATTCTCCTGCCTCAGCTTCCCAAGTAGCTGGTATTACAGGAGTATACCACCATGCCTGGCTAATTTTTGTATTTTTAGTAGAGACAGGATTTCACCATGTTGGCTAGACTGATTTTGAACTCCTGACCTCAAGTGATCAACTCGCCTCTGCCTCCCAAAGTGCTGGGATTACAGGCATGAGTCACCATGCCCAGCCCTTTTCACACTTCTATACCTAGGGTTGGCAACTGAAATGAGCACCGGATAGGTAGCATTTATGAAAGAAGGGGTCTAAGTATAAGTACATGTGATTACATTCTTTAAGTATATGTCTCATCCAAATGTGGCAATCTAGTCAATATTAGTAGATTGCTGTCCTGTAAGAATATAGGTCCAATGTGGCCAGTCAACCAGTTTTCCTAGAAGAAACCAACACTATGAATTTTCATCTCATAATTTTTAAGTGGTTTGGATTTATAAAACTTGGTATAGCCATTCAAAACATGATTGTGAACCAGTTATGATTTGTGGACCTTCAGTTTGTGACTTCAGCTACTAAGTAAGTTTATTTTAGTGGTATTTTAGGTGGGAAGGAGGGCAAATGTGTGTACCTAATCTGCCATATTGGACTGGAAGTCTCATGGTTTCAGTTCTTATATATTAGTCTTTAATTCAACTGTAAATTATTTTGACGTAAGGTGGGAGATAGGATCAAATTTTTTCCCCAAATTGTCATTCATCTAAATATTAGTTGAATGACTTCCCCCACAGATTTGGAATGTCACCTGACTTAAACAGGGTGGTTTGCTTTTTTCAAAAATTTAAATTTTGGTGGGTACATAGTAGGTATATATATTTATGAAGTACATGAGACATTTTGATACAGGCATGCAATGTGTAATAATCATATTAGAGTAAATGAGGTATCTATCACCTCAAGCATTTATCCTTTGTGTTACAAATAATCCAATTAGACTCCTTAGTTCCTTTTAAAT
>NW_016107436.1:2354837-2371445 GCF_001604975.1 Cebus imitator
TTGTGTTGCTCACGCAAACTCTGCCTCCCGGGTTGAAGCGATTCTCCTGCCTCAGCCTCCTGAGTAGCTGGGATTACAGACATGCACCACCACACCTGACTAAGTTTTGTACTTTTAGTAAAGATACAATTTCACCAAGTTGGCCAGGCTGGTGTCAAACTCCTAACCTCAGGTGATCGCCTGCCTTGGCCTCCCAAAGTGCTGGGATTACAGGTGTTCGCCGTTGCTCCCAGCTGATAAAAGCCATTTTAATTGGAATGAAATTATATCTCATTGTAGTTTGGATTTGCATTTTTCTGATGATCAGTGATGTTGAGCACATTTCCATATGCCTGTTTGCCATTGGTATGTCTTTTGAGAAATAGCCATGCAAATTTTTGGCGCATTTTAAAATTGGATTTTTAAGGGAGTGGTCTGCTTTTTAAGAAATAGAAACCCACCAAAAGAAGGGTCATGCAGGAGATATAATTGCCCTCATTGGAACTGAAAAGTTTTTAGGCAGCTTCTCTGTTCTCTTTGGGGCCTCTAGTGTGACACCGGCATTTCTCAGCAAAATTTTCTCATTTTTTTATAGATTGGTTTTTCTGGATACTTACACTCTTTCATATGACCTTATCATGACATCTCAAAGCGGAAGCCTAAAATCTACCAAATGATGTGGCTTATTTTCTGTTATTAATCAACTGAGTCTAAATGCCCCAAAGAAAAATTCCTAGGAAAGCTAATCTAATTTATCTTGCTATGCCTGAGAGTGTCTTTGGGCATACTCATGTGTTATTAATGCGGAGATTAGGTTCAGCCTTTCAGCAGGGGATATAGATGATTTCAGAGTAAATGGGTGAACACATGTCCAGAGAGGTGCCTAGTACAGAATCTTTTTTTTTTTTTATGGCTAAATAGTACTTAATTTACACATAAATATGGTGTATATGCCATATTTTTTAATTCATTCATCTATTGGTGGACACTTAGGTTGCTTCCAAATCTTGGCTATTGTGAGTAATGCTGCAATAAACATGAGAGTGCAAATATTTCCTCGATATACTGATTTTCTTTCTTTTGGATATATATATACCTAGCAGGGGTATGGCTGGATCATATGGTAACTCTCTTCAGTTTTTTGAGGAATTTCCAAATTGTTCTCTATAGTGGTTGTACTAATCTACATTCCCACCTANGGCATGATCTCGGCTCACCGCAACCTCCGCCTCCTGGGTTCAGGCAGTTCTCCTGCCTCAGCCTCCTGAGTAGCTGGGATTACAGGCATGCACCACCATGCCCAGCTGATTTTTTTGTATTTTTAGTAGAGACGGGGTTTCACCATATTGACCAGGATGGTCTCAATCTCTTGACCTCGTGATCCACCCGCCTCAGCCTCCCAAAGTGCTGGGATTACAGGCGTGAGCCACCACGCCTGGCCCAAGAATCTTTATCATATATTTGAAATTCTTACATCTGTAGGAATATATATTCTCCTTTACCCTCCTTGCTTATCTTTTTTTTCTTATTAGAGATGAGGTCCTGCTATGTTGCCCAGGCTGGTCTCAAAATCTTGAGCTCCAGTGATAATGCCCACCTCGGCCTCCTAAAATGCTGGGATTACAAGTGTGAGCCATCGCGCCTGGCCTCATTTTGTTTTTCCAAAAAGTTTTGGTTATTTTACTAATTTATTTTTAAGATTAAATTTAGAAGCGTATCTTAGATTACCAAAACAAAACAAAACAAATCTTGCTAGGATTTTGATTGGAATTCAGTCAAAGATTAGAACAAAAAAAAGATTAAAAAAAGTAGTTTACTAATCTACAAAAATTGTGGACCCAGTTTTCATGAGCTGCAACCCTGCAGAACCCATTTTTACCTCTGAGCACACAATTTTTACAGTGTACTTTTACTTTTTCCTCTCTAACTTGAATTTATGAAGATAATTTCTCACACATATGTGCATGTTCAATAACTATTGCAAACACTTTAGGATCCAGTATCTCTGATAATACTTTAAATTTAAATGTATTCTGTCCACTAGCCACATGTATTTATGTTTTTTGATTAATTAAAATTAAAATTCAGTTAGATGTAGTAATTACATTTCAGGTGCCATGCAGCTAATGGCAAATATATTGAATAGTGCAGATAACAAATATCCTGTCATCACAGAAAATCCTATTGGGTAGTGCTGCTTTAGAGACTTGTATGTTAATAATAGCTAATTTAATTTTTAAAGCCCATAGGAGAAGCAGAAATCTCTATTTCAAATGTTTTGTTTATAACATTTTGGTTGATATGTGGAAAATGACAGGATGGCATTGTTTTCTCATTTTAAAAGGTTAATTGAAAATTTGAAAAGTACTGTAAAGGAGAAAGTAAAAATTATCTGCAATCTCAAGGGATAGGCTTTTTAAAAATTCTTTTTGAAATATAATCTAACCAAGTGTACACATCATAAATTACAATTGGATTAATTTTCACCAACTAAATAATATATATATGTCTTTTTATCATAGTTTCTCTATTCTCAGGTTCTTTTTGCTTCATGTCTTGATTTAATAATCATGTAGTTTTATTCAAGATGGGCACATGAGTATGTTTCTTATATCAGGAGGCATATGAAGCCAATTAGTCTCAATACCGTTGATGCTGAATTTCACCACTTGACTAAAGTGGTCACCACCAGGTCTCTTCATTGTAAAGGTACATTTTCCTGTTGTAATGAATAATCTGTGGGGTGATATTTTGAGACCTTGTCAATATTCTGTTGCCCAATAACTTTTCACTGAAAGATTTCAGCATCCATTTATGTTATTTGCCTGAATCAGTTAGTACATGAAAGTTGCAAATGGTGATTTAAAAAATTCTGTCATTTTATTTACAATTTTTAACTGGCATTCTTATTTAAAGAAAAGATTTTCTTCCTATCCACCCACTTCCCCATTTTTCTCTTTTGAGTCTTCTTTTTCCTTTTTTATTTTGTTATAAACACCCTGGGTATTTTTCATGAAGTTGATCAGTGTGACTCATCACTGCTTTGAGACTCCTTGCTATAATCACATCTATATAAAGTTATATTATGCCAGGATAATTTTCAATTTTTTTCAGTTTGGTCATCTTTATGATCTACTTGTTCTTAAACTGAATATTCTTATTGATTAGTTCTCTTGAAATACAGACTTTCAGAAACTGGAGCAACTGTGTTAAGGAATTCCCATTTACACTAGGCAAGAAAGTAAACAGTAAGTGGAGAGTAGGGTAACAAACACTTATGGTATCAAAAAACAACCGTGAAAAGGATCTGTCTTAATGTGCTAGCCCATTGCAGTTTAACATATTGCTTACAACCTTCACAATAGAATTTGAGTGACTTCAGTTACACATTCCAGGAGACTGGCAGTCTGTTACAATCAGAGTCTGAACTTTAGAGCAGGCTAATTTACAGTGATGGGATGAAGAAAGTTGTGGATTTGTATTACACACTTTCACCTGACACTGTATCTGATCCCTTACCTACTGATTGACATCTTGAATGAGCTCTTTGAAGCAAGTTCCAGCTTAATTAAAACGTTTGCTTGGTTAGCAGTGATCTGTGAAAGCCTGTGATAAATATTGAATCAGGTTCACCTGCTGGTTGCTGTGACTGGATAAACAGCTGCTTTGTGCAGTATAATCATGAAACGGTGGCAGTAGAGTACTACTACTGTTTGAATTTTTTAAAAAGAATAGTTGAAAAGGTATAGTTATGTTACTTTTGCTATCTGACTAGAGTGTGTACTAATGTGAGATTTTGCACAACGGGCATTCAGTACCTATTTAGATGGCTTTGACAACAGCAAATGGTTGATAAAGATTAACAAACCCTTTTTTATGTCTCAAAGATTGTAGTATAATTCTTTGTTCATTGGCCTTTTACCATTAGCTCTTCATGTGGATGACTTTTTGAAATAAAGGGCAGTATTTTGTGTTTTTGCTTAAGTGGTAGATGAAAACAATCATGTTAAAGCTTTGCTATAAGATGTAAGGTTACGAATTTCAACTTCTCCACAAATTTGTTGTGTATTTTGTAGGAACTTGAATAATTCTATTCAATTTCCTTTTTTATCTGTAAAATGAAGTTAGAAATATACATTAGTGAGCTAAGTATTTTAGTATTAGTACTAATATACATTAGTGAACTAAGTATTTAGTATTAGTATTAAGTAATTAACAGACATTAAAATAGAAATGAGTTCAAAAGCAGTGGAGGAACCTTTATGAAATGGTCTTCTTTTGACCATTTTTTATTCGTTTACAGAATAACTACGTCTGGCTAATTTGGTTGTAAAGAAAATGTTGTTTACATTTGATTTTCATTATAAAACCAGATATAAATTCTGGAATAAAGCCCTCACCCAAATCAGTCACAATCTCCTTTAAGCACTTGATGCAAGTTATGGATTCACTTTCTAAAAATGGACAGAAAATTGTGTTTGTAGTTTCTGGGTGATCTCAAACCCTCTGTAACAGCCCATGAACCTTAACTTGAGAACCCATTTCCTAATAAATTAGGTTGAAAACTTTTGGGGAGGAGGGGTTAGGATGAAAGCTATTCTGCTGAGTGCGAAGCAACTGAGGAGAAACCGGAAGAGTGTATTTACACTCGCTCTCGCTCTCTCTCTCTCTCTCTCTCTCTCTGTGTGTGTGTGTGTGTGTGTGTGTGTGTGTGTGTGTTCAGCACTTCTAGCATTTTTCAGGTATATTTTTCACGACAATTGTTAGCTCTAAAGATTATCTTCCATAATAGTGATTCCTCACTCTCTACCTGAAGTTTTATATTTTTGTTTCTATCATCAACTTATTTAGAATTTTCTGGGGAAAATAAAATTTTGTTTAAGCCATACTCAGCCTGTTCAACATTGTTTGTTCATGTTTATCGATGTTGATGCATACAACTGTCATTCATATTTTTTCATTATAATATTCCATTGATTGGAAAAAGCCCCCAAATTTACTTATCCATTCTTCTGTTGGTACATGTAGCTTGAGCTTGTTTTTCTCACTATTAAAACAATGCAGCAATTAATATTCCTTTTGTATCTGCCTTAATGTGCAAGAGTTTCTCTAGCATGTGTACCTAGTGGTGTCATCCTGGGTCAAAGGGTATATGTATCTTTGATTTCACCAATTTGCTCTCCAAATGTGCCAATTTATACTTAGATCAGCAGCGAATAAGAGTTTCTTCATAGCCTCTCCATCACCCAATCTGGTGGATAGAAAATGGAATCTAATTACCATTTTAATTATCATTTTCCTGATTAGTAGTGAAGTTTTACATTAGATGGCACATCTTTTCAAATATTTATTAGCCTTTCAGCTTTTTGCTTCTGTGATATGCCTGTTCCAGGTTTTCTGTAGGGTTTGTCTTTTAAAAATAGATTTATTGGAATTCTTTAATTGTTATATATACTGATCCTCACTTGGTTGTATGCATTGCAAATATCTTCTGTCAGCCTGTGACCCTTTTAACCTATTTTTCTTTCTTTCTGTAAGGAAGATGTCTTTTTAAATAGAAATTTAACATGTTAAGCTATGTTTTCAGTCATCTGTGCTTTTGGTTTATTATTTTAAGAAATCCTTCTCTGCATATGGATTATAAGAGATATTTTCCTGTGGAAGAAGAGACCATATAGGCTTCGAAGCTTAAAATGTTTACTGTCTGGCCCTTTTGCTAACTGTTTCTCCAAAGAGTCTATTAATTGAAAGTTTTTGTTTATTTTTCCCTTGGGAGACATAACATGGATCTTGTTATGAAATATGTGATTTAAATGTCAACTAATAAGTTAAAACAACTTTTATAAAATAAAACTTGAAGTTTATACTTAGGAATATTTTGTAATTGCATTCATAAAGTAATAGAACTAACTTTAAACAATTCCTTAGTTTATGAATGAAAATGGTTTGATAAATTTCAAGAACTACGCTTTGTAGAACAATTTAAGAATGAAGCTGTCGGCCAAGTGTGGTGGCTCATATCTGTAATCCCAGCACTTTGGGAGGCTGAGGCAGGTGGATCACCTGAGGTTAGCAGTTTGAGACCAGCCTGGCCAACATGGCAAAACCATACTTCTACTAAAAATACAGAAATCAGCCAGCGTGGTGGTTGGCACCTGTAATCCCAGCTATTTGGGAGGCTGAGGCAGGAGAATTACTTGAACCCGGGAGGTGAAGGTTGCAGTGAGCCGAGATTGCAGATGGCACCACTGCACTCCAGCCGGGCGACGAGTGAAACTCCTCTCCAAAAAAAAAAAAAAAAAGCTCTCTTTGTCAATAAGATGAGGTAATCCTTGTCATTGTCTTCTTCATGGCTTGGTATATCAGGTATTCTAATGTCTCTTGAGTCAATGAATGAAATGGGATATGACGTAAAATATGGTTAGCACAAGGACAGCCTTAAAAAATGGCAGTTACTATTAATAATGAAAATATTGGGATATATGTCACGACTAAAATACTAGCATCAAATGATTTTTCTTTTTGGCCTTGAAAAATAATCATTGTCCTCTACTTTTTCCTTTAAAATCGAATCTGGATTTTGAAGTAACTTTTTGATATGTGCAGCACTTCAAATTAGGACATCATTTAAGCATCTGTCAGATTTAATTGTAATGCATGGGTACAGTAGTTGGTTCAGGAACATTTAGTCATAGTTCATCAATTTAAAAAAAGTAAAGTTACAGTTATGTGCAAAACACCACTCTCAATGAATGAGCTATATAAAGAAATGTAAGACATAATTTCTGTCTTCAAGGAATTTGCAGTGTGGTTGGAAAGATAATACATGCACATGTGGAAAGTTATGGAAAAATACAAGTTACTGTTTCATTGACCTAGTTTTCCTTTTATTTTATTCAAACAGGTTTCTCTTCAGTCTCTTTTTCTCTCTACTTCTTTATGTACTTAGTTTTCATACTCATGCCTGCTTTTATAATTCAATTTGTAGTCTCCTTTGAGAATCTCTTTTGATTCACAGTTAGGAAAGGAGCTGCTTCTTTGGCAATAGAATTAGTTTCTAACTATTTATCATTTTCCATTTCTGAAAATATTTAATCATCAGGCTCATTTTTTAGATATTTTCAGGTAATCAGGCTTAGTATGTTTTTGTGTGTGTGTGTGTGTTGTAGGGAAAGTTTGGAGAAAACTTATTACAAAACTATAAGTTGACATTCTGGTATGTTGTCATTTGAACTTATAATTATAGCTTGTGAAAGGAATAGTGGCAAGGACTCAGCAATTTGCCTTTCTTTCAAGATAAAATCTTCGAATCCTTCATCTTTGAAGAAATTTAGATATGTCTCTATATAATATAACAAGAGAGGGAATAGAAGGCATTAAACACAAGAAAAATTTTCTGAAAATCCTTGGTTGCTGATGTTCTAAGAACAATTTTCATAATTGTAGATTTGAAATGTATTTTTAAACAATTGACTACTACATATGGAAATCTTATAGCTGTCGCATCCACATGTATCTCTTGTGTTTTTCTTTAAATGATAGCATATTTTTACAGTTACTTGGGTTGAGTTTTCCTGCCTTTTCTTGAAGTCAAAGGACTCTGAGCAGTTTCTACCTTGCAGAAGCCATTTCTTAAAGAGTTTGGTTCTGGCATTGTATAGCCTCTTCGAGGTCTTAGAGTTTACAAATTTGGAGAAGCCTATGTGTTTTATATATTGATTTTCAGATATATTGGATGAGAGTGAATATTTTAAAATTTATTCTCTAGTTCCCTGGAGAAAAGGAAATCACTGTCAATTTAAACAGCAAAGGAAGAAGAAAAAAGTCTTTGTGAAAGATAAGCATGATTTTTTGTTAGCAGAAAAAATAATAAGAGATATGAAATTTTTAAATTTTATTCATCTAATTGTTTTAAGACCCCTGCATCAAAGGGTTTCAGAGAGATCCCATGATGTGTTAGCCCGGTGTTTCGATTGGGGGATATTCTGACCTCCTGACATTGCTGGCATCAGGACCCTTCCTCTAGTTTTCTTAGAGCATTGAAAGTTGCTGATTTTGGTACAAGTTTTTATAACTTTTTATTTTTATTTTATAACTTTTGTTACAAAATAAATGATTTTTTAAAGCTTCCATTATATTACTATAATCAGTTTTTCTGTCTTCAAATATGATTGTACCAAATCTTTTATTTTATTATTTATTTTTGAGGTGGAATTTTGCTCTGTCACCCAGGCAGAAGTGCAGTGGTGCGATCTTGGCTCACTGTAACCTCTGCCTCCTGGGTTCAAGCGATTCTCCTGCCTCAGCCTCCGGAGTACTGGGACTACAGGAGCATGCCACTATGCCCTGCTAATTTTTGTATTTTTAGTAGAGACAGGGTTTCACCATTTTGGCCAGGCTAGTCTCGAACTCCTGACCCTAAGCAATCCACCTGCCTTGGCCTCCCAAAGTGCTGGGATTACAGATGTGAGCCACTGTGCCTGGCCTATACCAAATCTTTTAAATGGACATTTTAATAGAAGATTGTTTTTGAAGAAATAATTTGTTTAGTAATGCAAAGGAAAAAGAATTAACTTACTTTCTTAATTCCCACCTTATACCCTACTTGCCTAAGTACTCATTGAAAACCATCTTCTTAAGGAGTCTACTCAAGCTTGTAGATGTTATAATTTGTTCATATCACTTTACAACTTAAAAACATGTTTAATATAAAGTTAGCTGTGGTTTATAATATTCTGAATTATGGAGTGAAAAACAGATTTAAGGTCCTAAATTGAACTCTAGTGAGAAAAGTTTTCTGAAACTAGTTCTTGATCTTTTGCTTTTGTTAGTACTAGTACTAGTACTAGTATAACATTTTAAGATCAGTAAAATTAAATTATTCTTGCCAAACTTATCCCTTTTAAAAATTAAAAACTTCATACTCTGGTTTCTCTTCAGATTGTATAAATCTTTTGCCTTTTACTAAAGATTTCTGGGGGGAGGAACAGTTATGAGTCTTTATCCAATTTTTTTGAAGCCTCGTGTTTCACGAGGCTTAATAAAATAAATATAAATAAAATTAAAAACTTTAAAAACAAAGTAGTTGTAAAACTGTATAATAGCATCCCTCTTTATTTGAAAAAAAGATATAAAACGTATGTATATATGAAGGTCAGTAAGTCATACACTAAATTCTTTGTGATGGGACAGTTGAATTTTTTTTTTTTTTAGACGGCATCTTGCTCTGTCACCCAGGCTGGAGTGCAGTGGCACAATCTTGGCTCACTGCAATCTCTGCCTCCCAGGTTCAAGTGATTCTGCTGCCTCAGCTTCCCATGTACCTGGGACTACAGGCACAAAACACCATGCCCAGCTAATTTTTTGTATTTAGTAGAGACAGGGTTTCACCATGTTGGCCGGGATGGTCTCGATCTCCTGACCTCGTGATCCACCTGCCTTGGCCTCCCAAAGTGCTAGGATTACAGGTGTAAGCCACCATGTCTGACCAGGTTAGTTGATTTTTAAAAAATATTTCTGTATTGTTTGAATTTTTTTGGCCAAGAGAAAAGGTGGAATTAAAAGGAGTAGATGGTAAAACTTTAAGTGGAATTAATGTTGAAAAGTGTAACATCAAAAAGTTTTCTGGTCTTTGAGAAAAGCTACTTTGATTACTTTTATGCTTCTATATAATGTATCTATGTACATTATATTCTATATCTATAAATACTATGGCCCAACCCTGCATTGAGCCATGGCGTTCTAGTATTCACATGAATTTAACTATATCATAAGGAAGAGAAATAGTATAATTGAGTGAAAAGACTGATGGTATGAAAAAGTAAATTAATTCTACTAGAGTTACCTTAATTCTTTTTGTATGTTAATTGATGTGATCAATGCAAAAGCCAAAAAAGAATTGAGTCAGGAATATCATGATATAATTTGCATTCCATTTTCTGTGTGACCATAAATTGTTGGATATTGCAACATATGTAATGTAAACCACATGTCAGCTGTTTCCTGCCTCCCTGTTGACAAGAGCCCCATTCATAACTCTTCTTTTTATCCTTTTAGTGAATAAGTAATTATTCAATATAGAAGGCAGGATATTTGGAACTGGCTATTTAATGTGGCAGCACTCTGTAATGAAATCTGCTGTTACTGGCAACCTGAGAGGAGAATGTAACAATTCCGCACGGCTGTAACTTTATCTGCTTTGACTGACTGTTTATTTGGCACATCAGTGAACCTTTTATCCCAGTGAGTGACAGCTCCAGAAGGGTCACATTTACATCCATTCTATCATGTATTGTAATATTTAATGGTGGACAAGGTTGAGTGAGACTGGGAGTAATTTGAACTTGCTTTTCCACTGAGTTGAGGCTAAAAGACAGCTTGATCCCCAGTACTGTGGTGTAACATGCTATGACTTAGCATTTGTTTATGAAGGCTAATCTTACTGATTACAATAATTAAAAAAAAAAAAAAAAGTAGCGTGTTTTCTACTAAATTAAAACTCTTTAACACAAAGTCTTTTTTTTAATTGTTATATTTTAAGTTCTGGGGTACATGTGCAGAAGGTGCTGGTTTATTACATAGTTATACATGCAGCACATAGTCTTTTAAGTTACAATGCTATTTACATTTTTTCCCTCCCCATTAGTGACCACTTCTATAAATTAACTGTTTTACACTATTTCTCTAAAATGTGACTTTGTTCTGTGTCATTTGGTATAATAATTGAGACTTAGAAGGGAATAGTTATTAAGAACCTGTGAGTTCTAATATATAGCATTAAACTTTGTTTTTAGTGTTTGAGAATTTGGAAACAGAAGAGAAAAATCAGGTAAATTAAGTAGACTATATTCCTGATGTTCCATATGGTTTGTTTAAAGAGACATTTATGTAACTATTTAAATTATGAAACTGAGTTATGGGTGAAATTGCCCAGGAAAAACTATCCTGGATGATAATTTTACTGATGGGTTTGCATTCCATGACAGGTAATTGAATTTCAGATATACTTGTTCCACACAAGCAACCTGCTTTCATTATTAAATATTAATGTTTTGCATTCATTTTGGTACCTTTGCTAAAGAAGAATTTTCTCTTCTTGAAGTGATACTTTAGATTCACCTTGATAATTCTATTCTTTTGTAAACTATATTTAAAAGCTTAAAAGCATTGGTATATTAAGGAATATTTGAACTATGCTGTGAACAAAACTATTAACTCTAAACTATAATATCACAAATTCATATAAAGCCTAAGCAAATATTAAAATTTTTCTTTTTTATCATTTTTATAATTTATGAAAGAGGAGAGTTAAAATGTACTCAACAGTTGGAATTGGAGAGTTAGAGTGGTATGTTAGAAAGAATGCAAATGTGGAAACATCATTTATAACTTAAAAGAAATAATGAGGACCGATTTTAAATTGAATTTGTAGTGTTTTTTTTAATGGCAAGTTTTAGATACTGTAATATCTTGTAATTTCTCTTTATTTGATTATTGTTATTCATTACTTACAGGTTCTCATTCCGTGTGAGGTTTGATAACATTTTTTATGGTAGTTTAGATATTAGTTATCATTTCTTTCTTTTCTTAACAGCCCCCTGGCCACTGTTCGCGGTGCTGTTGTTCTACTAAACAAGGAAACAGTCAAGAGTCGTTGAATACCATTAAGAAAGATCATATGGGGAAATCCAAGATACCCAAAATATATTTTGGGACGCGCACACACAAGCAGATTGCTCAGATTACTAGAGAGCTCCGGAGGACAGCATATTCAGGGGTCCCAATGACTATTCTTTCCAGCAGGGATCATACCTGTGTCCATCCTGAAGTAGTTGGTAACTTCAACAGAAATGAAAAGTGCATGGAATTGCTGGATGGGAAAAATGTGAGTAAAGTTATTTTGTTTTAGAGAAATAAGGCTGAAAATATTGAAATTACTCAGTATATGTTTTATGTGTACATTTCTAGTAATAATCAACTTCAGAAAATCAAATTAACTTCTAATATTGATATCGTTTGAAAAATAATTTTACTGTTAGAAAATCTTTAGTCAAGTTTTAAAGAATGGGATTTGTTTTTAAAGCTTGGGGATATTTAATTCCTTGAAATTAATTTCCATTGTAGTCAGATATCTCAGTTTCTTCTTTTAAATCCTACTACCAAAAATAATTAAATGTGGATGATGTCCTATGAGGAACAGAAGTGTTTAAATAATTTAGTCTTATTAGATCTAATTAATATACTTTACACACTTAAAAACGTCAAAAGCAGATAGTTTATTTAGGCTCTCTGTTCGAGCAAATCTTGAATTTTTTAATTGAGAAATATAATGATTATCCCATCTCATTCTGATTAATACAAACTCCCCTTTTAAAAGTTATACTGAATTATTAGCTTTAAAAAGATGCTATTAGTGATTTTGAAATTTTCTAGGGAAATAAGATTCATAGGAATTTGAGCTTGGTAGAAATAAAGGCTTTCTTACTGAAGACTTATATAACTTTCATATGATTTTTTTAGGCAGTATTAGTTTGGGAGTCTGTGTTCTGGTGTGATAATTAGTTTACTCTAAAATTGAAGTTGCAAATATGAAATTATACCCAAAAATCAGTGAACCATAAATTGATAACTAGAAAGTGATCAATGATATTTTAATATATTTTGAAAGCTGTTTTGTCTTTTACTAGTATCTTACCAGAGTTGTTTCTACACAAAAAACTGTGAGCTGTTGCCCCTAGAGTTTCATTTTATTGATATATCACCCCTTACCATATAATGTTAATGTGAGTTAGTTATTT
Source organism: Cebus imitator (assembly GCF_001604975.1). Lineage (NCBI taxonomy): Eukaryota > Metazoa > Chordata > Mammalia > Primates > Cebidae > Cebus > Cebus imitator. The sequence continues at coordinate 2,367,614 of NW_016107436.1, forward strand.
TGTTTTATGCTTTTCTTCCTTAATATTCTTTTATTGGATGAAAATTTATTTAAACTTTAGGAATAGTCAAAAGATATTTTAATAGATACGCAAGTGAGATTATAAAGTATAAGTAGTAAGGTGGTCCAATGGCAAAACTTGAGTGACTGGTTCAGAGCCAGGAGAGAATACAGAACTATTGAATCAAAGCCATTGTTGAAATTCTACCGTCATATTTATTTCCAAAGAGTTCTTTCTAACTAACTGAGGAATTGTGAAATCTCTTTATTCTGTATGTTAAAAAACTTCTCTTCAAGGAGAGATGAAAGTATTAAGTGTTCAAAAATAATAAAATAAAGCTCTTCATGGTAAAACATCATACTTTTCATGCATAAGTAGGCTGCTTTCCATAGTGACTAAGTGATCTGAATTCCTCAAATGCTCGAAATTTGTTTTTTGGCTGTATAGCCTGTGCAAGAAGACTTGCTGGCATTGTCACTGTATTTTTATCTTTTTTGTTTGTTTGTTTTACTTATTATTGGGAAAATTATTATGTATTTGTAAAAAATACATTGGCTGGGCATGATGGCTGACCCCTGTAATCCCAGCACTTTGGGAAGCCAAGGTGGGCAGATCGTTTGAAGTCAGGAGTTTGAAACCAGCCTGGCCAACATGGTGAAACCCATCTCTACTAAAAGTACAAAAAATTAGCTGGATTTGGTGGCGTGCTTGTAATCCCAGCTGCTTGGGAGGCTGAGGCATGAGAATTGCTTGAACTCAGGAGCTCAGGAGGCGGAGGTCTCAGTGAGCTGAGATCACACCACTGTAATCTAGCCTGGGCGACAGAGCATGACTGTCTCAAAAACAACAAAAAACATACATTGGTAAAATACGTTGGTAAAAGTGATGATAAAGTGTAAGATTGGGTATTGAAGGCAGATAGTTTTATTTTGTGTAACCTAGAAACCTGCAGCGCTGGTTATGTCTTTATTGATCTTTACTTGTAAGTTTGAATCATGTAAAAATAAAAAGTAGTTTAATAGACTTCAGTGTTCAGAATTTTTCGTTGCTTTTAGTTTGTCTTAAAGTGAACAGGTACTTTACTTTTGAATATTAGCAATATGAATAATTGAGGTATCTGTTTGTGGTTTGCCTTGACCTAATTCTGCCTCAGAATGCTTACCTCATGGGCATACATGAACATCCTTTTTCTTGTTCTCAAGCCCTCTTAGTAACTTGGTATTGTAATGAGGGCCAATTACAAAGTCACCATAGGTGTCTGTGTTTACTATGACTGAATTACCAAAGTGAAATGATAAATAGATAACTGACAATTTGAATCAAAGTGTTTAAAGTGTGATAACACTTCAATTGACAGACTTCCTCAGGGTTGTGTTACACTGCTAAAATGGATGAGCTTTTCTGGTTTTGCTATCAGCCTGCACAGGGGTGTCATTCTAACTGCCCTTAAAGTGTAAACTTTCTGATTTTTTGGCTTGATCCAAGGCACATGTGTTTCTTGTTCATTGTTTCTTTTACCCTTATACTGTGCCCTTATACTGGAAATGTAAGCACTTAGCTGTTAAAAGTTATTTTTTGTTTCAGTTAAGAAAAAATAATTTTAACTAGCGTCAGGGATGACAATTCTGAAATATTTTAGATATGTATCTTTTTGGTTAAAATGAGACTTAATAGCTCATAGTCATAGATTCTAAAGGTACTATAGTGATAATTTTCTATAAAGATAAACTTTTAGAATTCTATGAAAGAAGCTTGGAATGAAGAAATGGTGACTGTCTTATTATTAAACTCAGTCTGTATCAAACTGAGTATGAAAGATGTTTGACACATCTTTACCTGAATCACAGAATTTTAGAGCTGGAAGGAATTTTAGAGATGATAGATATAGTCAGTGAGAAGAAATCTTACAAGTCTTCTGGGTCAACTATTCTCTTGATGCTTAGTCACATGAGCAAAATTGGCCCTAAAGTTTGCCCAGTCAGACAAGTAATTAGCAAGGAGGAATGAGAACCCAAATTTTCTCATTCTTCATTCACTGCTCTTTTGAGTACACTAGAAACAGAATCCAAAGATGGCATTAAGGTAGGGAGAAGTTGACACAGTATGAAGAATAAGAACAGTAGAGGTTAGAGAAAGTAAGTGATAATAATGTATAAAATGACCTAAACAAATATAGTTAGATGAGCTCTTTCCTCCTTATTTATTTATTTATTTATTTATTTATTTATTTGAGACAGAGTGTCACTCCGTTACCAAGCTGTAGTGCGGTGGTGCGATCTCAGCTCACTGCAACCTCCACTTCCTGAGTTCAAGAGATTCTCCTGCCTCAGCCTCCCAAGTAGCTGGGACTACAAGGCACGTGCCACCATGCCCAGCTAATTATTTTGTATTTTTAGTGGAGATGGGGTTTCACCAAGTTGGCCAGGATGGCCTTGATCTCTTGACCTCATGATCCGCCTGTCTTGGCCTCCCAAAGTGCTGAGATTACAGGCGTGAGCCACTGTGCCTAGCCCTAATTTTTATTTTTAATATTTTGGAGGACCAACAGGTGCATCCTTTAACATGGCTGAATACAAAGCTTTAAGAGAACTGGCCCTCAGCTATTCATGTCTTGTCATTTGACTTGCTGACATTCTTTTATAGGTTATGAATCTTACAGTTGACTTTGTTTCTAGCAATATCTAGATGCATTTGTGTATGTACTGATGTGTGTATGTTTTGAAAACATAGATTTCTCCTTTTGGATAGTACATAGATAAAAATGCATATAAAGATAAAAATACGTATAAATATAAAGATTTTATAAAGACAGCGATAGAGTATATTTCATCCTGCCTTGGCCACTTAAAGTGTTAGGATTATAGGCATAAGCCATTGCGCTCGGCCTGTAATGAAATTTTTTATTTCCATTAATACAGTACAAAGGACATTAGTAGACAACATAAAAGAATAAATTCAAATTACTGTTGAACCTTGTTAGAGTAGTCATACAATATTATATTAAACCTTGCTAGAAACTATAAAAAAATACAAAAAAAAATGTGTATGTATATATATAGAAAGCTACATCAAAATCTTTCATCCCTAATATAATTTATGTATTTTATATATAGTTGTTTTTTGTTAAGGACAGCAAACTAGGAAAAATAAATATTTTTATTTCGAAATCTTTTTTAAAATAAATATGCAGAATTAATGAAAATAAAAGTAGCCCATTATTCTATCACTTAGCTCCAAATGACAATTGAAAAAGAAAAGTAGTACATCTATGTGGTTAGAAAATGAAAAGAGAGGCTCTCTTTTTCCAGCTCCTCCCATCTCTTTAACCCTTTAAGGAAACTACTGTAAAATTTTGTGTTTTCTACCAGAACATTAAAACAATGTATTTGTTATAATATATGTGTATATATTCTTTAAAAAAGCAATTTACATGAATTTAATCATTCTATACACATTATTCAACATTTTTTTTCTTGCTTAACATAGAGAGCCTAATCAGCACATAGACAAATCTAAATCATTTTTATTTTTAAGGGCTAAAGTTTTTGTATTAATTTACCATATTTATTTAACATGTCTCCTATGGGTAGACATTTGGTTTATTTCCAATTTTCTTGGCTATTTAACAGTATAGTGTACATCTATTCACATTAATGGTAAAATTTTAAATTTTGCTAGTTTTTTTTGACAAATTGCCTATGTACTTCTACTAAAAAATGTATACTTTCCTAATTTTGTATATTTTTAGTAGTGTATGAGACACTTGTTAGGGCTAGATTTTATCAAACATTTTTTTATTAATGAATATAATCTTTTTTTTTTTTTTTTTTTT
>NW_016107436.1:2371915-2377718 GCF_001604975.1 Cebus imitator
AAAAAAAAAAAAAAAAAAGTAATAGAATGGCAAAGAACATCAGTAGATAACATAAAAGAAGAAACACAAATTACTGTTAAACCTTGTTAGACTGTGTATACAACATTATGTTAAACTTTGCTAGAAACCATAAAGAATATAAATCAAAACAAGATTCTATTTTTGCTTTTAAAATAGATATAAGAAAAGATACTGTTAGTGTTAATAAGGATGTGGGAAAAGGGTAATGCAAAACAGTATATACTTTCTGGAGGATAATTTCACTATATGCTTTCAAGAAACTTAAAAATACGTCGTAGCATCTGATCTCATAATGGCATTTCTAAAAATGTATACCAAGAAAATATTTAGAAACCAGCATAAGAATGCTCATTGCAGCCTTATGTTTAAAGTGGAAATTGGTAACAGTCTATAAGCCCAGTAATAAGAAAACTGGTTCATCAGCTATGGCACATTAATTCAATGTACATATATGAGCAGCAATGAAAAGATGCTTAGTGATGTCAGAAGATTTTCCTGGTGTGATTTTTAATACACTAGGCAGAGGAAAACAAAGTGAATACAGTTTTATAAAACGTTTTATTTGTTGTGGCTAGATTGTTAATAATCCTCAATGTCTGGGGAACATTTGCTTTGTTCTTTTTATTATTACTATTTAGAGATAGGGCTTTGTTTTGTCACCCAGGCTGGAGTGCAGTGGTGTGATTATAGCTCACTGTATCCTCAAACTCCTAGGCTGAAGTGATCCTCCTGCCTCAGCCTCCTGAGTAGCTAGGACATCAGATGTGCGCCACCAATCCCAGCAAATTTTTTATTTTTTGTAGAGACGGTCTTGCTACATTACCCAAGCTGGTATCAAATTCCTGGCCTAAAATAATCCTCTTGCCTCAGCCTTCCAAAGTGCTGACACCTGTAATCATGCCTACCTTGTTCTTGTTATTTTAATATTGGGTCACATTGTATATATATCCTTATGTATACATGTATGGAAGAAATATGAAATGAAATACACCAAAATGTTTCTAGTGCATTCTTTGTATAATGGAATTATGAATAATTTAGACTTTTTTTGGTATTCCCGAATTTTTTTGTAGTGAATACTCTTTCTTTATTTTCCCTGAGGACATTCCGACCTACCTACTTACCTTCCTTCTTATTCATATTTGAATAAGAAATACTGTCACATGGCTCAAAATTGAAATGGTACGAAAGGGTCTACAGAGAAAAATCTCCCACTCCTGTGCCCTTGTCACTTAATTCTCATCCTTGGAAGCAACTAGTGATACCATTGTTTTGTGAATCCTTCCAGAAATATTTCATGCGTAACATCAGTTAAATCAGAAAAAAAGCCATAACGAATATATTTTAAAAATATATTTTTTCAAGTTAATTTAGGGTATTTGGAGCTCTTCTGATTTGGAGTTCTAAGTCTGAGTCAACCAAACTTGGTTGTGATTATAGCTATGGTATTATCTGTTTCCAAAAAAGACAAAAAATTAGTCGGGCGTGGTGGCATAGTCAGTAAAATCTAAGCCTTGTGGCTTTAATGATGTTCCTCAAATTCTGAGATAAACTTACTGTATTTATTTTATTCCAGTATTGGTTCACATTTTCGTTATGCATATTTGTTTCTAGGGAAAATCCTGCTATTTTTATCATGGAGTTCATAAAATTAGTGATCAGCACACATTACAGACTTTCCAAGGGATGTGCAAAGCCTGGGATATAGAAGAACTTGTCAGCTTAGGGAAGAAACTAAGGGCCTGTCCATATTACACAGCCCGAGAACTAATACAAGACGCTGACATCATATTTTGTCCCTACAACTATCTTCTAGATGCACAAATAAGGGAAACTGTGAGTATATGTGTAAAATTTAGAACTCTTCCTACTCATGGAGATATAAATGTTGAATATAAAAGCTTTTAGATGTTTTAATGTGTTTTTTCACTTTAATTTATGTAAATTTCTGTAAACATACTAGAGTACTGAAAACATATTCTAAGGTGTATTAACAACAGTTTTCGACCCACTCATTTTAGTTTCCAAAATAAGCAGTTTTAAGGAACATAGTGACTGAAGTGGGATTATAGCAGGGTTTCTCTTTGTATTTATGAAATATTCAAAAAGAATTATTTAAAACTATGTTTTGAAGAACTTATGTTGGGAGAATATACACACTATGCAAATTATACCTTGTGAACTTTTGAGAAGTGAACTTCAGATATGGCATTTGTGTTTATTTGCCTGGTTCTTTTCAGAGACATGCAATTGTTAACAGCATAAGACAAAAAGTGAATAACTTGGCATAGTCAATTGTTAGTCCTGTCTTCAGGTCTGACTGCACAATTCATCCCAGCTTTCTATTTCTTTAAGATCCAAATTAATAGGCATTATGTTTACTGCTCCTCCTATCCTACTTATTTGGTAATCTCTTAACTAGGTCTCTTCCCTCTAAGACACTGTGCATATCAATGCCAGATCAGTTTTCCAAATACTGCTTTTATTACATCCTTTTATCTGCTTAAAAATCTATTGCTTCCTTTGTGCATGAGATAAAGTTTATATTTCCTAAGCTTACTACACTCAAGTTGCACAATAGTCTGACCTGGATCTGCCTAATTTGAATCTTTCAAAAATTACCTCATACTCCCTTGAGGATACTTCGTTCTTTATCTTTGCTTTTGACGACACCTCTTTGGAATGCCTGACCCTCTCTTTGCTGTCTAAATTCAAATGTTACTTATCTTTTAAACCCAAATATATTTCCTACTCTTCCATGGTTCTTTCTCAACTTTTCAGCTCTCTGTGTATTCTTACTTCCTCAAAATAACTCATTAACAATTGCTTTGTGACAGTTCCTTGTATTAGTCAGTATGCTTTCAATTACAAGTGACACAAACCCAGCCTAAAAAGAGCTTAAGAAAAAATTCTTGATTCTCTTTATTGTGATGGCTTTATTCTTAGGCAAGTTCTCACTCTTGCTTATGGAACAAAGATAACCATAAGCAACTAGCTCACCTGGAGGAAAGAGCATGGCCACATATTAGTCCCTCCAGAATACTCTGATTGGCCTAGTATGGATCACATGTCTATTCCTGAACCTGAACTATTCACTCTGACCATAGAAGAATGGAATACTCTATTTAACTGACAATCTTGGTCTTTTCCCTGCTGTGAAAGTAGTGATGTTCTTTGATTCATAGGTTAATAGTCCTGCCAGCATCACTTGGGAGTTAGAGAAGAACAATTCTCCACCTCCCATGTTGGAGAAGGATTGCAGGACAGATTAAAATGAAACAGATACACACTATATTATGTTAGTATTTTAAGAGTCATTTTAGTCTTGTGTTTTGTTTGTTCGTTCGTTTGTTTGTTTGTTTTTTGAGACCGAGTCTTGCTCTGTTGCCCAAGCTGGAGTGCAGCGGTGCAATCTTGGCTCACTGCAACCTCTGACTCCCTGGTTCAAATGATTCCCCTGTCTCAGCCTCCTGATTAGTTGGGATTACAGGCATGCATCACCAAGCCCAGCTAATTTTTTTTGTTTGTTTGTATTTCTAGTAGAGACGGGGTTTCACCTTGTTGGCCAGGATGGTCTCCGTCTCTTGACCTAATGATCCACCAGCCTTGGCCTCCCAAAGTGTTGGGATTACAGGCATGAGCCACTGTGCCTGGCCTAATCTCGTATTATTATTTTACTTTTAAAGGTTTTATGCTTGTAATCTTTTATGTTTATTTTTAAAGGTCTTATGCTTAGTTTGTAAAAATATTTTGGAAATGTTTTCATAGTGGGATTTTATACCCTTCTGCTCAGCCAGTGGTACCTTGATCCAGGCTCACTTACATATTTTTGTTGCTGTTGATAGGTTTACAAAGTATTTTGAGAGTAAAAAAGGGGCAGACTCGGTAATGTAGACCTGATATTTAGTTGGCCTCAGTGTTTAAGTTTTGTTTAATTCCTAAAATCGGTTGCTTATGTAATTGCATTTGTAATATTGGCCTATAGTGTGAATTTTTAAATGAAATATCTTACCTGCTATTATTAAATCCATTTGGCCAAATGTTTTACAACAAAATCTTTTATCTTATAGATGGATTTAAATCTGAAAGAACAGGTTGTCATTTTAGATGAAGCTCATAACATCGAGGACTGTGCTCGGGAATCAGCAAGCTACAGTGTAACAGAAGTTCAGCTTCGATTTGCTCGGGATGAACTAGATAGTATGGTCAACAATAATATAAGGAAAAAAGATCACGAACCCCTACGAGCTGTGTGCTATAGCCTCATTAAGTAAGAATATATGTTTATTAGTGTATTTGTACTGCCTTTATATTAAAAACATGTTTGATTATACCATAGTATTTTAAAGTCAGTAAACTTTGGTAAACTAGGCTTCTTGGGAAATGGATTGTTCCTTGCCAATTAAGCTTTAAGAACAAGGCAGTCCAACCTTTTGCCTTGTTCACATGAATATAATGAACATAAGTGATTTTTAAAAATGAATAATTGTGAATCTTCTTCCAATTTGGCAGGATAATTTAACAGTCCCAAAGGTTGTGTATAGGATATTGAACCAGAAACTAAACATTCTTTTAATTAATATATTTTAAAATTCTGGATAATGACTTTAATTTATTGCTTTATTCTCCAATTTAAATAGGATTCTAGTTTTATGAGTTTTAATTAACCAAGATTTCAGTACTCTCAATATATTTAGTACTAGCTTTATGAAAATTTATACTAGATAATTTTTCTTTTATTAGACATTAAGTTATTGATCTAGAGTCTTGTTATAGAAAAAAAACCTCTCGACTCTGAATCCCATTTCATTGGTTGTAGCATTTTTGTTTCCTTCACATTATGCTTTAAAAAAATCTGAATGTTATACAGTCACACGGTTTGAACATAAAATGTATACAAATTTATGTAGTAAAAACCTCCCTTCCTTCCAGCTCCCTGATCTGTTTAATGTCTCTCCTAAACAAATTTATCATTCAATGCATATTACTCATTTATCAGCCAATATTAGATATCATTTCTTGTACCTCATTTTTTGTCCAAATGATGGCATACTATACATATAATTTTCTGCAACTTGCTTTTTTCGCTTCACAGTTTATTTAGGAGACTTTTCCATGTTAAGACCTAGAAAACTTTCTCGGTTTTTAAAAAAATAGGTACCTAGAATTCCATTAGATAGACATGCAATAGTTTATTTAATCAGCCTCTGATTAATAGAGGAGGTTGTTTCTAGTCTTTTGCTGTTATACTGCTGTAATGAATAACTTTGAACATACATAATTTCATTGGTATGCAAGTGTACCTATAGGAAAGTTTTTAGAAGTAGAATTGTTGGGTGAAAGCATAGATATATTTTTAATTTCAATAGATACTGCTAAAATTTACCCAATAGGTGGATGAGAGTGGGGCTATGTACCAACAATGCATAAAAGTATGGAAATTGTTTTTTTCTAGCCTCCTAGGTGAAAAGTGGCTTTAATATTCATTTAATATTCAATGTCGTTTTAATATTCATTTCCTTAATATGAGTAGAATTAAGCATCTTTAAATCCCATTTATATTTCCTTTTGTGTCAACTGCCTGTTGACATTTCTGTCCTTTTTTTGTTCTTATTTTGGTTCTTTTCCTTAACGATTTATAGAATCCCATTTATGTATCAGGGAATTGAAATCTTTGCCTGTAATAAGACTTGTAAATACTTTCCACCCCATTTTGCCGTTTGCTTGTTTCTTTTCTTGTGATGTTTTCCATGTAGATTTTTTTTTTTTTTTTTTTTTTTTT
>NW_016107436.1:2377733-2386003 GCF_001604975.1 Cebus imitator
TACAGCATAGTTTGTTGAAAGAGTTGTCTATAGTTGCTAATTCTATTTTCTAACTTGACATTCTTCCCTCATCAATTCTGGCGGTGTTGCTATCTGGACAATTCTACAGAAACTGTTCTTATCAAGATCACCAGTGATCTCTATATTGCCAAATACAGAGTTTATTGTTTCTTTCATTTTAGCTAGTCAGTGGTGTTGGGTAGTTGATGACTACCTCTTTGAAGGCATTTTTGTCTTGGCTTCTGTGACATCTCTGGTGTTTCTCCTCCTCACAGTCCATTCTTTCATCATTTCTTTTGATAATACTTATTCTTTTTGATATCTAAATGTTGGAGTGCCTCAGGACTTACTTGGTACTGGGACCTAGTTTCTTTTGTAGCTCGTATTTCCCCTAAATTGTATAACCCAATATCGTAGCTTAAAATATAATCTGCAGTACTGATGGGCCTGAACCTGTGTCTTTAGCTTCAGCCTCTCTCTACAATGCCATTCTCATATTCAACTGTCTACTTTATAGCTCTTTTTAGATATCAAGTAGACATTTCAACTTTACATATAAAACAGAATTCTTTCCCTTCCCTTGTGTTCTGTTTTCTCCCCAGTCTTCCTCATCTAAGCAAACAGTATGCACCAGTTCCTCAAATTAAAAAGTTAAGTATTATCCTTGATAATATCCTAACTGCCTCATCTCATCCAATTAATCAGTAAGTCTTATAGATGCCATCTGCACAGTATATCCCCAATTCCTCAATTTCATTGACCGTTCATATCTATCATCCTACAATCTTCTCTCGACAGGAATATTATAACAACCTCCTAACAGGTCTCTATTTTCACTCGTCTTTCTCCAGTAATCAATTCTAGCTTAGTAGCTGGAATTATTTTTTAAACATATAAAATAGATTTACATCTTTTATTTAAATAGATTTAAATAGATTTACATCTTTTATTTAAAACTCTGTATTTAAAACCTTCCCACCACAAGGAACAGCATGATATTGGCATAAAAACAGACATACAGATCAATGGAACGGAATAGAAAACTTAGAAACAAATCTACACACCTACAGTGAACTCATTTTTGACATAGGTGCCAAGAACATACACTGGGGGAAAGATAGTCTCTTCAATAAATGTTGCTGGAAAAACTGGATATCCATATGCAGGAGAATAAAAATAGACCCCTATCTAACACCATATACAAAAATCAAATCAAAATAGATTAACGACTTAAATCTATGACCTCAGCCTATGAAACTACTACAGAAAACATTGGAAAAACTCTCCAAGACATCAGTCTGGGCAACGACTTCTTGAGTAATACCACACAAGCACAGATAACCAAAGCAAAAATGGACAAATGGGATCACATCAAGTTAAAAACCTTCTGCACAGCAAAGGAAACAGTCAATAAAGTGAAGAGACAACCCCCAGGATGGGAGAAAATATTTGCAAACTACCCATCTGACAAGAGATTAATAACCAGAATATATAAGGAGCTCAAACACCCCTGTAGGAAAAAATCTAGTAATCTAATTTAAAATGGACAAAAGATTTGAATGGACATTTCTTGAAAGAAGACATACAAATGGCAATCAGACATAGGAAAAGGTACTCAACGTCATTGATCAGAATTTCTCCGCTGATCAAAACTACAATGAGATATCACCTCACCCCAGTTAAAATGACTTTTATCCAAAAGACAGGCAACAACAAATGCTGGCGAGGATGTGGAGAAAAGAGAACCCTTGTTTACTGTTGGTGGGAATGTAAATTAGGACAACCACTATGGAGAACAATTTGGAAGTTCCTCAAAAAACTAAAAATAGAGCTACCATATGATCCAGCAATCCCACTGCTAGATATATACTCAAAAGAACGGAAATCAGTATATCAAAGTATATCTGTACTCCCATGTTTCCTGCAGCACTATTCACAGTAGTCAAGATTTGGAAGCAACCTACGTGTCCATCAACAGATGAACAGATAAAGAAAATGTGGTACATATACACAGTGGAGTATCCTTCAGGTATAATACAGAAGGAGAGCCTATCATTTGCAACAACATGGATAGAACTGGAGGTCATTATGTTAACTGAAATAAGCCAGGCACGGAAAGACAAACATCACATATTCTCACTTATTTGTGGAATCTGAAAATGAAAACAATGGAATCCATGGAGATGAGAGTAGAAGGATGGTTTATGAGAGGCTGGTAGGGTAGAAGCTGGGGATCATGGGGGAGGTGGAGATGGTTAATGGGTACAAAAAAAATTGAATAAGGCCTAGTATTTGGTAGCACAGTAGTGTGACTATAGTCAATAATGATTTAACTATACATTTAAAAATAACTAAAAGACTTGATTCAATTAATTCACTTCAGAGGAACAAAAAAAAATCCACTAAATATAATTGGATTATTTGTAACACAAAGGATTAATGCTTGAGAAGATGGATACCCCATCTTCCATGATGTGATTATTACGTATTACATCCCTGTATCAAAACATCTCATGTACCCCATAAATACACCTACTGTGTACCCACAAAAATTAAAAATTAAAAAACCCAAGCCTTCCTGTTGCACTTTGAATAAATTCAGATTTCTTATCGTGACTCAAGATGACCTGATTTCTGCTTATCACTCTGACATTATTGATACATTATTTTTACCCATTGTGCTGCAAATCACATTGGCTTTCTTTCAGGTCCTCAAACAAGCAAAATTTGCTAACCACCTCAGGACCTTTGTCCTAGCTATTCCTTCTGCTTGGATATTTCTTTCTTTCTGATCCTCCCGTGTCTGGATACTTTTTGCATTCAGTTGTTAGCAAAAAATGTCACCTCTGGGAGAGTATTCTTGACATTGAAATTAAAGTAGCAACTAGGTTACATTAATTTATTGTCATGTTGTTGTATATCATTACCTGATTTTTTTTTTCGTTTTATTAGAACTTTTTTTTTAACTTTTAAGTGCAGGGGTACATGTGCAGGTTTGTTATATAGGTAAACATGATACTGGGGTTTGTTATATATATTATTTCATCACCCATGTATTAAGCCTTGCACTCATTAGTGATTTTTCCTGATTGTCTTCCTCTTCCAAGCCTACATCCTCCAATAGGCCTCAGTATGTGTTGCTCCCCTCTTATCCATGTGTTCTTATCATTTAGCTCCCACTTATAAATGAGAACTTGTGATGTTTGATTTTCTGTTCCTGCATTAGTTTGCTAAGGTTAATGGCCTCCAGCTCCATCCATGTCCTGTAAAGGACATGTTCTCGTTTTTTTTATGGCTATATAGTTTCCCATGACAACCTGATACTTTCTTATGTATTTGTTTCTATGTTTATTCCTGTCTCCCTTTACTAGAGTGTAATTTCCATGAGAGTAAGGACCTTGCCTATTTTATTTAACTGCTGTTATTTTCACTACCCAGAACAATGTCTGGAATAAAATAGGCATTCCAACACTTATCAAATGTATGATTGTGTGTATATATATCAATGAATTATATTTATATATGTTCTAGTAATTCTTTTTTGTGTTAATATGTAACACTTTAATTTCTTTATTAGGTTGTTTTGCATTTTCTTTTATGTATATTTGGGATAAGTACCTAAGACATGGCTGTTAGTCGAAGAGACATTAGCTAAGTAAAGCAGTGTGAAACCATAAAACAAGTGGGAAATCATATGTATGTTTGTTTCTTCTGAATAAAAGCTTTCATTTTAGTTATTTAATGTTTATTTTACAATATGAGACATGCATGCCTTTCAAAAGGTATCTTAATTAATCCACATTCATGTCCTAAGAATGTCAATGCAAGACAATAATGATGATGGTCTTGCTCTGTTGAAATAGTACGTATAAGGATGATACTGGCTGACAAAATTGTTTTATTTCAGTTGGTTAGAAGCAAACTCTGAATATCTCGTAGAAAGAGGTTATGAATCATCTTGTAAAATATGGAGTGGAAATGAAATGCTCTTAAATTTGCACAAAATGGGCATCACCACTGCTACCTTTCCCATTTTGCAGGTAAGATTTTTTTTTCACCTGTGCAATTTATTTAGTGAGTTAGAAGTGATTTAGTCATGACTAAATCCAGTTAAAATCTAGTGAGTAACCCAAAAATTTTAAATATAGCAATTTAATTTTTTAAAATTTTATTTTATTATCTACATTTAATCATCTTTAAGTGATGGCGTGGGTAAATTGTGGGTGAAATATAGCATTACTTAGTCTGAAGGAAATTGTCTTTAAAGGGATTAATTGCTTTAAAGCTAAAAGGAGTCAATGTTTTTAGGTTGTAGATTTACTTAGTCAATTGTAAAAGTTAAAATTTTAGAAAATAAAAAGAGAAGAAATTCCTATTTTGTTCATCTTAATTTAGAAATTATAAACCTGATATTAATGGAGAGATCATGACTAGGCTTTGGAAGACTATGAACCTTATGAAGCTATATGCAACATTTTATGAGTATGTATTTTTGTACATTTTTCTAAATAGAGGCTGCATAAATTTCATTATATTCTCTAGTGTTTTTTGCAAATAAAAATGTTTTTGTTCCTATTTACTTATTTAAATTAATAGATTATATATTTTAGAATGATTATTTTAGGTTTAGAGAAAAATTGAGCAGAAGATCCAGAATTCTCATATATTCCTACTCCCAGCCACACACCTATACACATACACAATACACACCCACTCCACAGTTTCCCCATTATTGATCTCTTACAATAGTATAGTACATTTGTTATAATTGATGAACCATTATTGGTATATTACGGTTCATTAAAGTCCATAGTTTACCTTAGGGCTTACTCCTTGTGTTGGAGAGTTCAGTTAGGTTTTGCCTAGGAATCTACCATTTACAGTATCATACAGAGTGTGTTCACTGTCCTAAAAATCTTCTGTGTTACACCTATTCATATTTCCACCACACCATGCCTGCACCCACCAAACCCTTATCAACCACAGATTTTTTTTTACTAACTCCATTGTTTTGCCTTTTCCAGAATGCCATATAGTTTAAATTGTGCAGTATGTAGTCTTTTCAGACTGGCTTCTTTAACTTAGCAATATGCATTTAAGATTCTTTTATGGTTTTTTTTTTTTTTTGCCTTGATAGCTCATTTCTTCTTATAGCTGAATAATATTTCGTTATCTGGATGTACTACAGTTTATTTATCCATTCACCTACTGAAGGACACATTGATGGTTTCCAGTTTTTGGCAATTGTGAATAAAGCCGTTATAAACATTTCTGTTAGTGACATGCGTTCTACTCATTTGGATAAATACTTAGGAAAACAATTGTTGTATTATATTGTAAGACTGTGGTTAGCTTTGCAAGAAACTACTAAACAGTCTTCAAAGTGGCTGTACCTGCCGGGTATGGTGGCATGTGCCCGTAGTCTCAGCTACTTGGGAGGCTGAGGCAGGAAGATTGCTTGAACCCAGGAATTTGAGGCTGCAGTGCACTGTAATTGCATGCTTGTGAATAGCCACTGCTCTCCAGCCTGGGCAACATAGCAAGACTTTGTCTCTTGACAAAAAGTGGTTGTACCATTTTGCATTCCCACCAGCAATGAACGAAAAGTTCCTGTTGTTCTACATCTTTACTAGTGTTTGGTGTCTGTGTTTTGAATTTTAATCATTCTAATAGATGTGTAGTGTATCTTATTGTTTTAATTTATAATTTCCTGAAGACGTGATGTTGAGCATCTTTTCATATGCTTATTTGCTGTTGCCGTAACTTCTTGGTGACATGTCTGTTCATACTTTTTGCCCATTTTTCAATTGGATTTTTTGTTGTTGTTGAGTTTTAAGGGTTCTTTGTATAGTTTGAATATAAGTCCTTCCTCAGAAAGGTGTTTGCAAATAAGACAGTCTGTGACTTTTCTGTTCATTCTGTTGATATGGTGCCTTTTGCAAAGCAGTTTTTTTTTTTTGTTTTTTTTTTTTTTTGGATACGGGGTTTTTTTTTTTTTTTTTTTTTTTTTTTTGGGAGACGGAGTTTCGCTCTTGTTACCCAGGCTGGAGTGCAATGGCGCGATCTCGGCTCACCGCAACCTCCGCCTCCTGGGTTCAAGCAATTCTCCTGCCTCAGCCTCCTGAGTAGCTGGGACTACAGGCATGCGCCACCATGCCCAGCTAATTTTTTGTATTTTTAGTAGAGATGGGGTTTCACCATGTTGACCAGGATGGTCTCGATCTCTTGACCTCGTGATCCACCCGCCTCGGCCTCCCAAAGTGCTGGGATTACAGGCTTGAGCCACCGCGCCCGGCCCTGCAAAGCAGTTTTTAACTTTCATGAAGTTCAGCATATTAAATTTTTTTTTCTTTTATGGGTCATGCTTTAGGTGTTATATCTAAAAACTCATCCCAAACTCATGATCACCTGGATTTTTTCCTATCTTCTGGAAGTTTTATAGTTTTGCATTTTACATATAAATCTGTGATTAATTTTGAGTTAATTTTTGTGAAAGATGTAAGGTCTGTGTCTAGAGTCATGTTTTATTTGCATTTGGATTTGCAATTATTCCAGCACCATTTGTTGAAAAAACTACCCTTTCTCCATTGGATTATCTTTTTGTTCCTTTGTCAAAGGCCTGACTGTATTTGTGATGTCTTTCTGGGCCATCTATTTTGTTCCATTGAACCTTTTGTCTGTTCCTTTACCAATACTACATTGTCTTAATTACTGTAACTTTATAATCAGACTTGAAGTTGGGTAGTATCATTTCTCTGACTATTCTTCAATGTTGTGTTTAGTGTAATCTGGGTCCTTTGTGATTCCATATAAATTTTAGGATTTTTTTAATTTCTGTGAAGAATACCATCTTTCCATTTTTTGTGTCCTCTTTCATCATCATTTTATAGTTTTTGTTGTAGAGATCTTTTACTTCTTTGGTTAATTCCTAGGTATTCAGTTAACCTGTGGGATTTTGATTGGGATTATGTTGAATCTGTAGATGAAGTTGAGAGAACTGGCATCTTAACAATGAGTCCTCTTATTCATGAACAGGGAATATCTCTCCAGTTAATTAGATCTTTGATTTCTTTCTTCCATGTATTGTAGTCACCATCAGAGAGTTTCAAAGACGTTTTCCCCCCTACAATTATGGAGGTATGATTGACAAATAAAAATTGTATATATTTAAGGTATACAATGTAATAATTTGATATATGTATGAAATGATTACACAGTCAAGGTAATAAACATATCCATCATTTCACACCCTTTTCTTTGTGTGGGTGTCGGTGTGGGTGTGTGTAGTATGTGGTGAGAACACTTAAGATTTGCTCTCAGCAAATTTCAAGTATACATTATTACTATTATTATTATCTGAGATGGAATCTTGCTCAGTTACCCAGGCTGGGGTGCAGTAGCGCGATCTCAGCTCACTGCAACCTCTACCTCCCGGATTCAAGTGATTCTCATGCCTCAGCCTCCTGAGTAGCTGGGATTACAAGTAAGCACCACCACACCCGGCTAATTTTTCTATATATGTATATTTAGTAGAGACAGGGTTTTACCATGTTGACCAGGCTGATGTTGAACTCCTAACCTCAAGTGATCCCACCTGCCTTTGCGCCTCCCAAAGTGCTAGGATTACAGGCATAAGCCACCATGCCTGGCCTCAAGTATACATCATTATTAATTATAATCATCACATTGTACATTAGATCTACAGAACTTAGTCATTTTATAACTAAAAGTTTGTATCTTTTGGCCAAAATCTCTCCATTTCCCTGGTCCCCAGCCCCTGGTAACTTTGGGGCTTAGGACTCTGCTTCTACGAGTACAACTTATTTAGATTACACATATGAGTGATAGCATGCAGTATTTGTCTATCTGACTTATTTCAGATAGCGTAATTACTTCCAGTTTCATCCATGTTGCAAATGGCAAAATTTTCTTTGTTAAGACTGAATAATATTTCATTTTTTATATATGTGCCACATTTTCTTTATTTCATTACTTACTCACTATATTCTCACTTTACCCTATGGGAAGAATTCTGGGCTAATGGCTGCTCTCTTGGCACTGAGCTGTACTTCCATGGGGCAGGGGTGATGTAGGTAATATGAAGCTATGCTTATTGGCCTCTTCAGTGCATCTGTTCTTGGATTTTTTGCTCCAGTGGGGTCCTAGAACTTCTCTGCTGGACTCCTAGACTCTTAACAAAGGTACTTTCATATGTGAGTAGTTGTCAGAATTGGTTCATTGTTGGGAGATGACAATGGAAAACTCAAATT
>NW_016107436.1:2386912-2404244 GCF_001604975.1 Cebus imitator
GAAGGCTGAGATAAACTTTTAATATTTCTTTTTTTGAGACAGAGTCTTACTTTGTCGCTCAGGCTAGAGTGCAGTGGCGTGATCTTGGCTCACTGCAACCTCTACCTCCCAGGTTCAAGCGATTCTCCTGCCTCAGCTTCCCAAGTAGCTAGGATTACAGGCACCCACTACTGCGCCTGGCTAATTTTTGTATTTTTAGTAGAGATGGGGTTTCACCATCTTGGCTGGGCTGGTCTGGAACTTCTGACCACCCACCTGGATCCAATGTTTGCATTTTGAAAGCTATGTATATAACAAATAAATGGGGCTGGGGGTGATGGTGCATGGCAGTAATTCTATGCTTTGAGAGGCTGAGGCTGGCTGATTGCTTGAACCCAGGAGTTAAAGACCAGCCTGGGCAAGTAGTGAGACCCTGTCTCTACCAAAAAATACAAAAAAATTAGCTGGTGTGGCGGCAGGTGCTATAGTCCCAGCTACTTGGGAGGCTGAGGCAGGAGATCACCTCAATGTAGGAGGTTGAGGCTATAGTGACCTGTGATTGTGCCACTACACACCAGCCTGGGGCACAGAGCAAGACCTTCTTCTTCTTCTTTTTTTTTTTTTTAAAAAAAGGATAAATCATAGCATATTTCTATAGTGCAATACTACACAGCAATAAAAAATGAACTACTTCCAACACAACCATATAGATGAATTTTGGATTCATTTTGTTTATGTTGTGAATTTATGAATAAATTTTTTCCCACATGGATAGAGAATTGTCCCAGCACTATTTCCTAAATAGTGCATATTAATTTCCCTCTAATTTGTAATGCCACCTCTGCTACATATTCAATTTTCTTTTTTTAATGAAAAAAAATTTTTTTACTTTTTTTTTTTTTTTTTTAAGAGATAGGGTCTTGCTGTGTTGCCCAGAATAAAGTGCAGTGATACATTTTTAGCTCACTGTAACCTTAGATTTCTGGTCTTAAGGGATCCTCCTGCCACACCTTCCTCAGTAGCTGGGACTACAGGCATGCATCACCACTCCTGGCTATTATTTACTTACTTACTTACTTACTTACTTATTTATTTTGAGGCAGAGTCTCATTCTGTCACCCAGGCTGGAGTGCACTGGTGTGATCTCAGCTCACTGCAACCTTCGCCTCCCAGGTTCAGGCAGTTCTTGTGCCTCAGCCCCCTGAGTAGCTGGGACCACAAGCATGCCACCATGCTATCTCACTTTTTGTAGTTTTTTTGTAGAGATGGGGTTTTGTGATATTGCCCAGGCTGGTCTCGAGCTCCTGAGCTCAAGTGACCCATCTGCCTCGGCCTTTCAAGTGCTGGATTACAAGCATGAGCCATCCATACCTGGCTTGATTTTTTTTATGTTTTGTAGAGACTGGGTCTCACTATGTTACGTAGGCTGGTCTTGAACTCCTGGCTTCAGGTGATCTTCTCACCTTGTCCTCCTGAAGCACTGGGATTATAAGGGTGAACCACCAAATCCAGCCCCTCTAATTTTCATATATGTGTGAATTTATTTCTGAACTTGATTCTGTTGTACCATTCTGTTTCTCTAATTTGTCACATTTGTTAATTACTGACTTAAGAAAAGTGCTTATATATATTAGGGCATATCCCTCACTTCATTATTTTCCTTTGGAATTGTATCAGCTGTCGTTTGTTTTACTCTGCCATTTGAATTTTAGAATTAGCTTATAATCTCTAGGAAATGTTTTGCTGGAATTTTTATTGGAATTGCATTGCATTTATGGATTAATTTGGAAAGAATGTATTTACATTATGAAGTTTTTCTATTCATGAGAATATACAGTTATTTATTCTATCATTCAGTAAAATTTTATAATTTTATTTTTAAAAGATTTAGATGCTTTTGGTTAGACTTATTCTTAGGTAGCTTAAAGTTTCTGTTTCCATTACAAATGATATATTTTTAAAATTCCATTTTTAATTGTTATTGCTATATAAAACTGGTGGTTACTTTTTAAAATTTATAATTGTCTTGTCAACCACCTTGTTGAATTATTTTACAGGTTTGCCCACATATTATCTTAAATTTTCCATGTAGATAATCATATTGTCTGAATAATGATTGGTTTCTTTCTTTCCCCATTTCTTTCTAATTTCTTCATGTTTCTATTTCTTACTATGCTGGCTCATACTTCAGTGCATTGTTTATCACAGGCAATGAAAAAGACATCCTGGTTTTATTGGTTACTTTAAAGGAGTAATTACTAGTATTGCACCCTTTATTGAGATGTTTGCTGTAGTTAAAAATTATTTTTTAATTAACAACTTTATTGAGCTGTAGTTCACATGCTTAAAATTTACCTTTTTAAAGTGGGTTCTGTGGGTTATGATTAGTTATTTTTATTTGATTAAGAAAATTTTCCCTTTATGATTAGTTATTTTTATTTGATTAAGAAAATTTTCCCCAATTCCAATAGGCTAAGAAATTAATCACTATGATTATCAAAATTTTTAGAAATTAACTTTTACCAAAGTAGTATACCTGTAGAATTTAAAGAGTCAGTTAGTTCTGTTGAGAAAAGCATTCTTCTGACTAACTCCTCAATCCCAATTCTCACTTTGGAGTATACTTTTGTCTTAATAGTGGTTTCTTCTGTTATTTAGCTGCATTTAAAAAAATAACGTGGGTTCTGCTTCTTTTGAGTTTTCAATTTTAGATGTTCTCTGTTGATTTCCTGTTAAGTATAATGATGATTTAGCTTCTTTAGACACGCATACCCTCACATACATTTCCCTCTCTCTCTCTCTCTCTCTCTCTCTCACACACACACACACTCACACACACACACACACTCACTCACTCTTGTGCTCTCTCTCTCTCTTCCTCCTATGCTTCCTGCTTTTCTGCCCCTTTTTCTTCTCTCCCTCTACTCTCTATTCTGCCAATATAGTTATATTGATATTCAGTGTGGATATCATCACATGTATGTATTATTATAGCTCATGACAGTAATGTCATGTAGCTTACTTGATTATATTTTTATACAACTTTATGTTTCCTAAGGAACCATAATTAACTATTTATTTTTTCATTGCTTAGTTTTCTATTTTTCTACCCCCAACCCAGGTGCCAATGTTTAGGTAACCTGCCTGGAATTGAGCTTGGTGTACTCTTATGATTCAATATGTAGGATTTCATTTAGTCCTTCTCTTTTTAGTACAGCGCCTCACTGTTAGTAGTTTGTATTTTCTATATTTTATCAGAATAAATTGCCAGTGTTCTGCCAGTGTTGGAGAAGAATATTAGCCTTGATGTAAGGTGTTGCTGAGTGGACTTCATTTTTCAAAAAGAATGATTTGATATTTGTATTCCATTGCAGGGCTGAATATTTTTCCAAGTTCATGTCATCTTTCTTGTTTGTTCTTTGTTCGTTTTTTTTTTAAGGTCTTTGTGCTTATTTGTATTCTTTAATATTTTGTTCAGTGAAGGGGGATTTTTCATTATAGATTTGTGTTGTTTCATGATATGTCTGAATATTAAAATGTATCTTTCTTATTTATCCTATTTCCCTGTTTTATTTTCATTGAACACATTTTATTGGCAAACGTCAGCGTTGTCACCAGTGTCTTTTATTGCTTCAGTATTCAGAATTTTCTCTTTTACAATGAGGGAAACATACTCTTCTGTTTTCTTATAATTTTTTCTTAATGTCCACACTTCCATCCATATTAAAACTTATAAGTCATGAAAAGACGAATGAGCCAGTTAACATACAGTTTCTTATTTAGCATGTATTGTTTCCTTAAGTCATTTAATTTT
This sequence comes from Cebus imitator, assembly GCF_001604975.1. Classification (NCBI taxonomy): domain Eukaryota; kingdom Metazoa; phylum Chordata; class Mammalia; order Primates; family Cebidae; genus Cebus; species Cebus imitator. The sequence continues at coordinate 2,390,706 of NW_016107436.1, forward strand.
GCTTGTGATGTAGTCATATTATTCTCAGCATCAGAATTACTCCCTGGAAATAATTCATGGATTTAAGGCAGCATATCAACACTTTAAAGCCCTTTGGAGAAGCCATTTGCTACATTTTAATTTAATTCTTTATTTCTGAAAGGCATCAAATAATACCCTGATTGTCTGAGAAGTAATGACTCTTCAAAATGCCTACTTATTATTAAAGATTCTTTGACTCTGAGGAGAATTTTGCTAATATGGCAATCTAAAATTAATATTATTAGCATTGTGCATTAATAATTGTCTTAGTCTGTTTGTATTGCTATAAAAAAATACCTGAGGCTGGGTAACTTATAAAGAAAAGAGGTTGATTTGGTTCACAGTTCTGCAAGTTGCACAAGAAGCATAGCACCAGCATCTACTTTTGAAGACCTTAGCCTGCTTCCACTCATGGCAAAAGGTGAAGGGGAGCTGGTTTGTGCAGATCACAAGGCAAGAGAATGGGGAGGGGGGAGAGAGAGAGAGAAAGAAGGGAGGGAGGTGTCAGGCTCCTTTTAACAACCAGCTCTCATGAGAACTAATAGAGCACTAACTCACCTCCTCTCCACCTAGGGAGGGTGTTAATCTATTGACCCCAAACTTCCTGTTATGCCCCACTTCCATTATTGGGGATCAAATTTCAATATGAGATTTGAAGTTAGAGTGTCAAACCATAGCAATTCTGTTTACCTAAAATTTCAATGCATGTTTTGTCTGGGTTTCATTATATTTTTGAGAAGTTACTTTTTCTGATTTCCTCCCAACCCCTCTATACTTAATATGGTAATTTCTTATAGGGACATTTTTCTGCTGTTCTTCAGAAAGAGGAAAAGATCTCACCAATTTATAGTAAAGAGGAGGCAAGAGAAGTGCCAATTATTAGTGCATCAACTCAAATAATGCTTAAAGGACTTTTTATGGTTCTTGACTACCTTTTTAGGCAAAACAGCAGGTAAGTGAAGATAACTGCTGTGTATTTTCCTTTTAAAAATAGCCTAATTTGGGTGCTAGCATGTGTTTAATACATACCAATTTGGGGTGAGTAAATAGGAGAACTGAAAATAAGTGTTATAGATATTATTATATATTTGCTCTTATTGACACAGACTTAGAGGAATTGAAATTAGTCTGGTGTTTTTTTGAGATGGGGTGAGGGGGACACTTGCTCTGCCACCCAGGCTGAAGTTCAGTTGGATGATGACAGCTCACTGCAGCCTTGACCTCCTGGGCTTAAGCAGTCCTCCCACCTGTTTCCTGAGTAGCTGGGATTACAGGTGTGCATCACTCATATCCAGCTAATTTTTTAATTTTTTTTTTTTTTTTTTTTTTGGTAGAGATGAGATCTCACTATGTTGACCAGCATGGTCTTGAACTCCTGACCTCAAGTGATCCTCCCACCTCAGCCTCCCAAAGTGTTAGGATTATAAGCATGAGCCCACGCCTGGCCAAAATTAGTCTTTTGTATTAATGAATATTGAAATCATTAAATAAATATATTTAATTAATGTTAATTAAATATTAATTAATTAATATTAAATTGTTATCTTCTGTTGCTAAAGTTTTGTTATGTTCCTACAGTGTCAGAAAGTCTTTTTTTTTGTGACAAACTGTGGAAAATGAAAAACAACCAACTCCTCTTATCCTATCACTTAAGTTATAGTAGTCCCTAGCTCTGGTATTTTTTTGTTTATTTTATTGTGGTAAAATATACATAAAATATACCATTTTAACCATTTTACATATACAACTCAGTGCCATTAAATATAGTATATTTGCAATGTTGTACATTGTACTCATTTCCAGAAATTTTTTATCATTCCAAACAGGAATTCTGTACCCGTGAAATAATAACTCCCTAGAGTCTTTCCCTTCATCCCCTGCTAACCTATATTCTGTTTCCATCTTACGAACTTATCTTTTCTAGCTATTTCACATAAGAGCAATCAAACATTATTTGTCCTTTTGTGTCTGGCTTAATTCACTTAGCACAGTGTTTTCAGGGTTCATTTATGTAGTAGCATATCAGAATTTTGTTTGTTTCTGTGGCTGAATAATCCATATTATTCAAAATGTGGTACACATATACCACATTTTGTTAATTTATTATTATGTTAATGAACATTTGGATTGTTTTCATTTTTTGCCTATTGTGAACAATGCTACTATGAACGTTGGTATACAAATATCTTTTCTGCTTTCAGTTCTTCTGGGTGTATATACATACCTAGCAGTGGAATTGCAGGATCATATGGTAGTGCTACATTTAACTTTTTAAGGACTCGGCATACTGTTTTCCATAGCAACTGCACTATTTTGCATTCCCATTAGCAATGCACAAGGGTTTCAATTTCTCCACATCCATGTCAACAGTCTGTATAGCAGCATATATCTGAATTGTTGTTTTGCCAACACTTTTTATTTTGTTTTTTGTATAATAGCCTTCCTAATAGGTATCAAGTGGTATCTCCTGGTTTTTATTTGTATTTCCTAATGACTAGAGATATTGAGAATCTTTTCTTGTGCTTTATTGGTCAATTGTATGTCTTTTTTGGAGAAATATCTATCATGGCCAAATCTGATGTCATGAAGATTTCCCCTTTGTTTTCTTTTAAGAGTTTTACAGTTTTTGGCTCCCTGTAGTTTTATAAGATTCTCTCCACAGTTGTTAAGTTCACAGTTTTAATTTTGAGATCTAATCTCTCCAGGAGTGAAATCAATAATGAAATACTATAGTGAAGACATGGTAAAGAATACCACATTTTATTCTTTTTAAGCTTAGCCATTTTCTAGATTCTTATTGAAAGTAGTTATAAACTGGATGGGATCACAGATATCATCTGGTTCAGTACCTTCATTAAAAGTAGATGAAGGCTGAGACTCAGGTTTCAAAGAAATGTAAAAATTTTATACTTAGCTGCTAACACTTTCAAAACTTTAAGTAAAACTTATCTTCCTATTTTCTCATGTAATAAAAAAGTATAACCCACCTTTTAGCTCCTTTAACCATAATACTGTTTTCTATTTTGTAACTAATCATATAGTAGAGAATGCAGAGAGCTCTGGACTGGGAGTTAGGAGGCCTGGATTTTAATCCTGCTTCTGCCGTGACATATATAATGTTTGAAAATGAGGTTAGAAAGTAGCTGGTAAAAGATAGATGGTTAGATGATTGCTGATATTCCCTCTGAGAATCAGTTGATTCTAGGATTTAATGGCTTAATTGATATCAGAATTACTGAATTTAATTAATGGTAAGGAGAATGTTATCTTTGAATGGGAAGGTACCAGCTCTTTCAAATGAGTTTTAATATAATCAGTTTTTATATTGCGTGTAGCTGGGTTATAGGTTTTATAAAGTTTTGCCATTTAATTAGCATTTTCTTTGCATCTAGATTTGCAGATGATTATAAAATTGCTATTCAACAGACTTACTCGTGGACAAATCAGATTGATATTTCAGATAAAAATGGGTGGTTGGTTCTACCAAAAAATAAGAAACGTTCACGACAAAAGACTGCAGTTCATGTGCTCAACTTTTGGTGCTTAAATCCAGCTGTGGTAAGCTCATCATATAAATGGAAATTTTGTCTTCTTGCTCAGTACCAGCATTTTAATGAACGTGGTTGACTCTTTTAAAGATAGTTGTTTTGTTTTTGTTGTTGTTTTTTTGAGGCAGGGTCTCACTCTTTCACCCACGCTGGAACGTAGTGGTGCAATCTCGGCTCACTGCAGCCTTGACCTCCTGGACTCAAGCGATTCTCCCATCTTAGCCTCCCAAGTAGCTGGGACTACAGGCATGCGCCACCATGGCCAGCTAATTTTTGTAATTTTTGTAGAGATAGGGTTTCAGCATATTGCCCAGGCTGATCTCAGACTCCTAGACTCAAGCATTCCTCCTGCTTCAGTCTTCCAAAGTACTGGGATTACAGGTATGAGCCACTTTGCCTAGTCTTTTTAAAGATAATTTTATATAGCTAATGTTATTTTCTTTTAGGCCTTTTCAGATATTAATGGCAAAGTTCGGACTATTGTTTTGACATCCGGTACATTATCGCCAATGAAATCCTTTTCGTCAGAACTTGGTGTTACATTTACTATCCAGCTGGAGGCTAATCATGTCATTAAAAATTCACAGGTTAGTTACTTTTTTTTGTTATTTTTGTTTGTTTTTGAAGGGCTTCAGTGTTTCTACTTCAATATAACTGTTTAAACAAGTTAGGAGGTACCTGAAGTGCCAGCAAGTAAATCTTGATAGGAAATTCAACATTCCAGTTTTACAATAAAAGAAAATCTGTCAACTACTTAATAGTTTGTCAACAGAAGGAAATAATCCAGTCACGGGATACAAAGGCTGTATTTCAGCTTCATTTAAATAAGTTTTAGTTTTAAAATGAAAACAAATTTTTGATTTCTTTAGTTCTCATTGTATAATTATTTGTGTTTATTTATTTATGAGACAGAGTCTTGCTCTGTTGCCCAGGCTGGAATGCAGTGGTGCTCTCTCAGCCAACTGCAATCTCTGCCTCCCGGGTTCAAGGAATTTTCCTACCTCAGCCTTCCGAGTAGCTGAGATTACAGGTGTGCGCCACATGCCCAACTAATTTTTTATTTATTTATTTATTTTTAGTAGAGACAGGGTTTCACCGTGTTGTCCAGGCTGGTCTCTAACTCCTGCCCTTAAATGATGTGTCTGCTTCAGCCCCACAAAGTGCTCAGATTACAGGCGTGAGCCACCATGCTCAACCTATTTATGTTTTATTTATTTATCTCTGTATTGTTATTTTTACTTTTATTTTTTGAGGTAAGGTTTTGCTCTGTCACCCCGGCTGGAGTGCAGTGGTGCGATCTTGGTTCACTGCAGCCTTCACCTCCCGGGTTCCAGTGATTCTCATGCCTCAGCCTCCCGAGTAGCTGGGATTATGGGTGTGTGCCACCATGCCTGGCTCATTTTTATGTTTTTAGTAGAAATGGGGTTTTGCCACATTGGCCAGGCTTTTTTTTATCTTTTTAGAGACCAGGTCTTGCTATGTTGCCTAGGCTGGTTTCAAACTCCTGGGCTCAAGCAGTCCTCCTGCCTCAGCCTCCTGAGTAGCTAGGACTTACAGGCATGTACTACCATGCCCAGCTTGTATAATTATTTATGCTTCTCTTTTCCATTAAACTACAATGTATCCTGTTTCTTCCATTTACATCCACATTTTTCCTCTGTGCCTGGATTAATAGCTGGTATTTGGCAAGTATTCAGCATGTTTGAATATGTGAAATGAATTAAAAGTACTCTTACAAATCCTATGATTTAGCATTCCAATGTTTTATAATGATGCCTAATAAATGTTATTTTAATTTTCATAGAAATGTATAGATTGTCATTTTTCATTATGCCTTCTGGTTTCTTTTATGAAGTGGTTAGCTATGGGCTTAACATCACCTATGTGCCTAACACAATGCTAGTTCTTTATTAAACTATGTATACAGGTTTATAGGTGGGAACATTTTTGGTTCTCACAATTACTGGGGAGCAACTATGGCATTTGGTAGTTGGGAACTAGAATGCTAAACTCCTATGTAGTTAAGAATTATGCTTTCCAAAATGCTAGAGTGTTCCCGTTGAGAATTGCAACTATGAACAGCAGTGAAGGAAGAATACATGTTCCACATTTTTGAGTTGCTTTCTTGAGGCACAGATAAATATGGGAATTTGGTAAATTAAGTATACGTTTTCTCGTAAGAATGTTATTACAGGCTCTGTGTTCTCAACCTACTGTACAAAAGTTCATTTAACCTATAATGTCACTGAATTATAATAATAATGGTAGTTGTGCCACTGGATTCTGTTATACTATAATATTTTCCCTAAACTTAATTTTTTTTAAATTTTAATTGTGGTAGAATATACATGACATAAAATTTACCATCTTAACCATTTTTGAGTATACAGCTCAGTCTTATTAAGCATGTACATATTGTTATGCAACCAATGTCAAGACTTTCTCCCCTTGAAAAACTGAAACTCTATTTCTATTAAGCAACTCTCCATTCCCTCCCTCTCCCCAGCTCCTGGTAACTACCCTTCTACTTTCTGTTTCTATGGACTTGATTACTATAGATACTTCATATAAGTGGAATCATAAATTATTTCTTTTTTGTGACTGGCTTATTTTACTTAGCATAGTGTCCTCAAGATTTGTCCATCTTGTAGATAATGTCTTCAGAGTTCATCTATGTTGTAGCATTTGCCAGAATTTCCTCTTTAAAGGTGAATAGTGTTTCTTGTGTGTATATGCCTTTGATATCATAATATATATATATTTAATCTTCCACTCCATTTCCTGGCATACAACTCCTAAAATCCTTACAACCTCCAAAGTGACATTTTGTATGCTAATGAGATGACTAATGTTAGGGGGCACTAGGTAGCATCAGGATGGGGGCTGGTTTATAGGAGAGTTGGGATTTTTGTACCCATTCCTTAACCTCTAGGGAGGGCTTGGGGGAGATGGTGCTAATGGTTAAGTTTATCCTGATGGCCAGTGGTTTAATCAGTCATGCCTACATATTGAAAACCTCCATAAAAACCTGGAAGGACAGGGTTCAGAGAGCTTCCAGATAGCTGAACACTTGCAGGTTCTGGAGAGTGGTGTGCCTGGGAATCAAAGCTCCGAGCCCCTTTGCACATACATCTCTTTATCTGTATCTTTTGTAATATCTTTTATAATCAGTAAATGTAGGTAAATGTGTCCCTGGGTTCTGTGAGCAGCTCTACCAAATTAATTGAACCCAAGCAGAGGGTTATAGGATATCCGATTTCTAGCTGATCAGTCAGAAGCACAAGTAAAACAATTGTGACTGGCAACAGAAATTGGCGTCAGTCTTGAGGACTGAGCCCTCAATCTCTGGGATCTGAAGTGATTTCCCAGTAGATAGTGTCAAAATTGAATTGAATTAGAGGACACCTAGTTGATGTCTGTTGCAGAGTTGATTGCTTGCTTGATATGTGGAGAAAACCTCCCAGACATTTAGTCATAGAAGTTTTCTATGTTGATTGTTGTGGCATGAGAGCAAAGGGAAAAGTTTATTTTTTTCTACTCAGTGCCACATTTTGATAATTCATTCATCCATTGATTCTCTCAACTGTATTTCAAAAAATTAAAAATTTCAAAAAAGTTGGAAAAATAATATAGTGAATATCTTTATATCCTTCACCTAGATTCATCACTTGTTAACATTTTGCAAAGTTTCTTCTCTCTTCATCTCTCTACATATAAGGGAGATAGAATTGCAAATAACTATAAAATGTAGTGGGTATGATTTTTCTATGACCAAGGATCTTTGAGCACCAATGAATTTTTGAAAGAGTAGTTCCTGTCATTTTTGAGACTTGCCTATGGCAAATTGTACTGGCCTTCATCCCCAGTATTTTGGAACTACCTGATTCTGCTGTTGGCATAGATTCATTTCACTTGTTCATTTATTCACCTAACAAAAATGTGTTACATGCTTAAATTTTGCAGAGCTATTAAGTAAATAGAGACAGGTACAACCTGTTTTGCTTTCAAAGAATTTTCACTCTAAGAAAATTTAGTGATCTGTCAAAAGCAAAACTGTTATATGTTAAATCTGTATACAATTAAAGGTAATTAAAAAACCGCAACAATTTAAAAATAAATTTTTGTTAAGCTTACTGCTTGATCTTTTATGTAAATACTTTCAAATAAATACTAATTTCCATGACTTTTTCAGGAATAACTCTAATGTAATTACATACTCATATTCTAGGTTTGGGTTGGTACCATTGGATCAGGCCCCAAGGGTCGGAATCTCTGTGCTACCTTCCAAAATACTGAAACATTTGAGTTCCAAGATGAAGTGGGAGCACTTTTATTATCTGTGTGCCAGACTGTGAGCCAAGGAATTTTGTGTTTTTTGCCATCTTACAAGGTAAGGGAATATTTGTTTCTTTTGGCTTTCATTAAGCATTTACATTTAAATATTGTCATGCTAATTTTAAAAATTACCACAGTAAGCTTCCTAGGGTCAGAGGTAACAAGGCAATAATTATAGTTTTCTAAACATCATATATTATTTTACTTATTTTTTGATTAAGATACTGCCTGATTGTCCTACCTCTGTTTTACTTAAAAGTCTGAAAGAGCAAGGCTGGACGTGGTAGCTCATGCCTTTAATCCCAGCAGTTTGGGAGACTGAGCCAGAAGGATCATTGGGGGCCAGGAGTTCGAGATCACTTTGGGGAACATGGTGAAACCCTGCCTCTGCAAAATACAAAAATTAGCGGGGTGTGGTGGCATACACCTATAGTCCCAACTACTTGGGAGGCTAAGGTGGGAGGATTGCCTGAGCCCAGGAGGTTGAGGTTACAGTGAGCCATGATTCCCCCACTTCACTTCAGTGTGGGCAATAGAATAAGATGGTCTCTAAAATAAAATAATCTGAAAGAATAAAAGTCTTCAAGCAATGTTAGTTATATAGAAGAAGTGTTTATGTGTACATTATTTTTATTTTTAGGGACAATTAGATATTTTCAGAGTTGAAAGAAAAGGAACATTCTTTTTTACTTTCATACATTACATTTCTGAATGTTTCATTAATCTAAGCCAAACTTTCTTTGTTGCCCTCATTTTACTTCATGTATCTGGCAAGAAGAATTTTGTTGTTTTTAGAGTCAGTCTGATTTTTAATTAATTTGAAATTATGTAGTATATTTTGGTCCTCCTAATATTCAAAGCATTGATGCCACATATAATTCCTGAAAGTAACATCACATTGTATTAAAATCTAACCTAAATACAATGTAGAGAAGTGGCATTCCTTTCTCTTTTTTTTCCACAGGAAGTTATACCTCTAAGGACAGAAGCATTTGAAGCAATCTGTTTGAATCACAGTATTGATACTTTTGACTCTTCTATTGTCTTTCTGTACATATGTACTTTGAAAGCTAGGGATACACTAAAACAATTAGTCTCTTGTAGATAAAGGGTTTGTTTTCAAAAATAGACAATCAGATAATTTTTTACAAGAATATCTGAAAATATAATGGACATAAACATTAAAAAAATTTTTTAATATTGCGTTTTAGGTTTTGGGGTACATGTGAAGAACATGCAGGATTGTTGCATAGGTACATACAGGGCTATGTGGTTTGCTGCCTTCTGGCATTACTCCCCATGTTATCCCTCCCCAACCTCCCACCCCCTGCTGTCCCTCCCCTAGTTCCCTCCCACAGACCTCAGTGTGTGATGCTTCCTTTCCTGTGACCATGTGCATTGTTCAGCACCGCCTATGAGTGAGAACATGCTGTGTTTGATTTTCTGTTCTTGTGTCAGTTTGCTGAGAATGATGATTTCCAGGTTCATCCATGTCCCTACAAAGGACATGAACTCATCGTTTTTTATGGCTACATAATATTCCATGGTGTATATGTGCCACATTTTCCCTGTCCAGCCTATCATCGATGGGCATTTGGGTTGGTTTCAGGTCTTTGCTATTGTAAACAGTGCCACAATGAACGTATGTATGCATGTGTCTTTATAATAGAACGACATATAATCCTTTGGATATATACCCAGTAATGAGATTACTGGGTCAAATGAAATTTATATTTCTAGGTCCTTGAGAAATTGCCACAGTGTCTTCCACAATAGTTGAACTAATTTACACTCCCACCAACAGTGTAAAAGTGTTCCTATTTCTCCACATCCTCTCCAGCATCTGTTGTCTCCAGATTTTTTAACGATCGCCATTCTAACTGGCGTGAGATGGTATCTCAGTGTGGTCTTGATTTGCATTTCTCTAATGACCAACGATGATGAGCATTTTTTCATATGTTTGTTGGCCTCACGTATGTCTTCTTTTGAAAATTGTCGGCCTTTGGACTTCTCTGGGGCCAGCAGCCGCCCGACCAGGGGCCCGGGGCTACGGGGTCAGCCGACTACCATGGGCTCCGTGTCCAACCAACAGTTTGCAGGTGGCTGTGCCAAGGCGGCAGAAGAGGCGCCCAAGGAGGTGCCGGAGGACGCGGCCCGGGCGGCGGACGCGCCTCAGCTGCTGCACGGTGCAGGCATCTGTAAGTGGTTCAACGTGCGCATGGGGTTCGGCTTCCTGTCCATGACCACCCGCGCCGGGGTCGTGGTTGACCCCTCAGTGGACGTCTCTGTGCACCAGAGTAAGCTGCACATGGAGGGCTTCCGGAGCTTGAAGGAGGGTGAGGCCGTGGAGTTCACCTTTAAAAAGTCAGCCAAGGGTCTGGAGTCCATCCGTGTCACTGGACGTGGTGGGGTGTTCTGTATTGGGAGCGAGAGGTGGCCAAAGGGGAAGAACATGCAGAAGCGCAGATCAAAAGGAGACAGGTGCTACAACTGTGGAGGTCTAGACCATCATGCCAAGGAATGCAAGCTGCCACCCCAGCCCAAGAAGTGCCACTTCTGCCAGAGCATCAGCCATATGGTAGCCTCATGTCCACTGAAGGCCCAGCAGGCTCCTAGCGCACAGGGAAAGCCAACGTACTTTCGGGAGGAAGAAGAAGAAATCCACAGCCCTGCCCTGCTCCCGGAGGCCCAGAATTGAGCCCCAATGGGTGGGGGCTATTCTTTTGCTATCAGGGAGTTTTGAGGAGCAGGCAGAGTGGAGAAAGTGGGAATAGGGTACATTGGGGCTAGTTGGCACTGCCATATATCTCAGGCTGGGGTTCACACCATCACCCTTTCTTCCCTCTAGGTTGGGGGAAAGGGTGAGTCAAAGGAACTCCATCCATGGTCTGTCCAAATGCAAGTGAGGGTTCTGGGGGCGACCAGGAGGGAATCACCCTACAACCTGCATGCTTTATCTGAGGCTCCATCCCCAGAATTTCCAGCTTTTGAAAGTGGCCTGGATAGGGAAGTTGTTTTCCTTTTAAAGAAGGATGTATAATAATAATTCCCATGCCAGAGTGAAATGATTAAGTATAAGACCAGATTCATGGAGCCAAGCCACTATATTCTGTGGAAGGGAATCTCTCAGGAATAAGGCAGTTTTGTTTTTTTTTCCCCACATCTTGTATCCTCATACCCACTTTTGGGATAGGGTGCTGGCAACTGTCCCAAGCAATGGGTAGTGATGATGGCAAAAAGGGTGTTTGGGGGAACAGCTGCAGACCTGCTGCTCCTACACTCACCCCGCCCCGTTCTGGGTCAATGTGATTTTATTTATTTGCTCCCTTGGATACTGCACCTTGGGTCCCACTTTCTCCAGGTTGCCAACTGCACTAGCTGTGTGCGAATGACGTATCTTGTGCATTTTAACTTTTTTTTCCTTAATATAAATATTCTGGTTTTGTATTTTTGTATATTTTAATCTAAGGCCCTCATTTCCTGCACTGTGTTCTCAGTTACATGAGCAATCTCAGGGATAAGTCAGCAGCAGCTCCAGGTCTGCACAGCAGGAATACTTTTGGTGTTTTTGCCACCGTGGAGAGCAACTATTTGGAGTGCACAGCCTATTGAACTACCTCATTTTTGCCAATGAGAGCTGGCTTTTCTGCCATAGTGTCCTCTTGAAACCCCCTCTGCCTTGAAAATGTTTTATGGGAGACTAGGTTTTAACTGGGTTGCCCCATGACTTTATTGCCTCCTACTAGAAAATTGGAAATTAGTCTAAACAGGAAATGGTGGTGCAGAGAGGCTAGGAGAGGCTGGGCCAGGTGAGAGACCCAGAGAGGAAGCCAAGATTAGGTGAGGGTTGTCTAATCCTAGGGGCACAGGACGTCCTTTACATCCCAGATCCATTCTTCACCAGATTAGACGAGGCCTACCATGCACAACAGGGTGTGTGCGTTCATAAAACTGGAGTTGGTAAGGATAAGTTTTAAGACCAGTACCCCTGTACTTAATCCTGTGCTGTTAAGGGATGGCTACATGAAGTAAGGTCTAAAATCCTAAACCTGTCAAAATTCTTGGGTTCCAGGAAGACACACAAGCAGGGCTTTGTGGTGCCTGGAGCCCGTGTCCTGCCCTGCTGCAGTAGTGATTAGTAGTGTCATGGTAGCTAAAGGAGAAAAGGGGGTTTCATTTACATGCTGTGAGATCACAGCAAACCTACCTCACTGTGTTGAAATGGGACAAATGCAATAGAACACATTGGGTGGTGTGTGTCTGATCCCGGGTTCTTGTCTCCCCTAAATACCGCCCCCCTCTAGTTATTGTATTTGTCTGGGCTTTGTAGGACTTCACTAATTTGGTGATTGCTAGGTGGCCTAGTTTGTGTAAATATAATGTATTGGTCTTTCTTCCTGTTCTTTGGGGTTTTGTTTACAAACTTTTTTGTATTGAGAGAAAAATAGCCAAAGCATCTTTGACAGAAGGTTCTGCACCAGGCAACAAGATCTGAAACATTAGTTTGAGGGGCCCTCTTCTTAAAGTGGGGATCTTGAACCATCCTTTCTTTTGTATTCCTCCTTACCTATCAGACCAGATCTTCTGTCCTAAAAACGTGTCTTCCACCCTGCCCTCTTTTCTGTTCACCCCCAAAAGAAAACCTACACACCCACACTCGTACACATTTAATGCTTGGAGTGTCTCCACAACTTTTAAACAATGTATGCAAAAATCCGGAAGAAGCTAGAAACCCTCCATTCCTTGTTCCAGCCTCCTGAATCAAGACCAATAGATTTGTTTTGGTGAGCCACCATGTCCGGCCGACCATTTCATGATGTATTCATGACAAATACTTAAGACACTGCTGTAGGCCAGGCGTGGTGCCTCACGCCTGTAATCCCAGTACTTTGGGCGGCCAAGGTAGGTGGATCACGAGGTCAGGAGTTCAAGACCATCCTGGCCAACACAGTGAAACCCCATCTCTACTAAAATACAAAAAATTAGCCAGGCATGGTGGTGTGTGCCTGTAATCCCAGCTACTCAGGAGGCGGAGGCAGGGGAATCACTTGAAACTGGGCGGTAGAGGTTGCAGTAAATTGAGATCGTGCCACTCTACTCCAGCCTGGGTGACAGAGCAAGACTCCGTCTCAAAAAAAAAAAAAGACACTGCTGTATTTTAGATGGATCAAACCTACTTAATTTTTAATCCTAAAGTAGAGAGATGCAATTGGGGGCCTTCCATGTAGAAAGTGGGGTCAGGAGGCCAAGAAAGGGAATATGAATGTATATCCAAGTCACTCAGGAACTTTTATGCAGGTGCTAGAAACTTATGTCAAAGTGGCCACAAGATTGTTTAATAGGAGACGAACGAATGTAACTCCATGTTTACTGCTAGAAACCAAAGCTTTGTGTAAAATCTTGAATTTATGGGAGGGAGGGTAGGAAAGCCTGTACCTGTCTATCCTTCTCCTGATCCCTTTCCCTCATTCCTAAACTGCAGGAGATTGAGCCCCTTTGGGCTTTGGTGACCCCATCACTGGGGTGTGTTTATTTGATGGTTGATTTTGCTGTACTGGGTATTTCCAATTTTCTAATCATTTATTAACACATGCTGACTCTTCCTTTCCATTCTCCTTTCCCTGGGAAAATACAA
>NW_016107436.1:2404638-2413535 GCF_001604975.1 Cebus imitator
TCTAGGGTTTTTATGGTGTTAGGTCTTATGTTTAAGTCTTTAATCCATCTGGAGTTAATTTTAGTGTAAGGTGTCAGGAAGGGGTCCAGTTTCTGCTTTCTGCACATGGCTAGCCACTTTTCTCAACACCATTTATCAAACAGGGAATCCTTTCCCCATTGCTTGTTTTTGTGAGGTTTGTCAAAGATCAGATGGTTGTAGATGTGTGGCCTTGCCTCCGAGGCCTTTGTTCTGTTCCATTGGTCTATATCTCTGTTTTGGTACCAGTACCATACTGTTTTAATTACTGTAGCCTTGTAGTATAGTTTGAAGTCAAGTAGCATGATGCCTCCCGCTTCGTTCTTTTTGCTTAGAATTGACTTGGCTATATGGTCTCTCTTTTGGTTCCATATGAAGTTTAAGGTGGTTTTTTCCAGTTCTGTGAAGAGGGTCATAGGTAGCTTGATGGGGATAGCATTGAATCTATAAATTACTTTGGGCAGTATGGTCATTTTCATGATACTGATACTTCCTAATCCTAAGCATAAAATGTTTTCCCATCTGTTAGTGTCCTCTCTTATTTCCTTCAGCAGTGGTTTGTAATTCTTCTTGATGACATCCTTTACTTCCTTTGTTAGTTTTATTCCTAGGTATTTTATTTTCTTTGTAGCAACGGTGAATGGCAGTTTGTTCTTGATTTGGCTCTCTTTAAGTGTGTTATTGGTGTATAGGAATGCTTGTGATTTCTGCACATTGATTTTGTATCCTGAGACTTTGCTGAAGTTGCTTATCAGTTTAAGATTTTAGGCTGAGATGATGGGTTCTTCTAAATATACAATCATGTTGTCCGCAAATAGAGACAATTTGACTTCTTTCTTTCCTAATTGAATACCTTTATTTCTTTTTCTTGCCTGATTGCTCTGGCTAGAACTTCCAGTACTATGTTGAAAAAGAGTAGTGAGAGAGGGCATCCTTGTATAGTGCCAGATTTCAAAGGGAATGCTTCCAGTTTTTGCCCATTCTGTATGATATTGGCTGTGGGTTTGTCGTTATAGCTTTTATTATTTTGAGATACATTCGTTGCTACCTATTTTATTGAGAGTTTTTAGCATAAAGGGCTGTCGAATTTTGTTGAAGGCCTTCTCTGCATCAATTGAGATAATCATGTGGTTTTTGTCTTTGGTTCTGTGTTTGGGGTGAATTACATTTATAGACTTGCATATGTTGAACCAGTCTTGCATCCCTGGGATGAAGCCTACTTGATTGTTATGGATAAGCTTTTTGATGTTCTGTTGCATTCAGTTTGCTAGTATTTTATTGAAGATTTTTGCATCTATATTCATCATGGATATTGGCCCGAAGTTTTCTTTTTTCATTGAGTCCCTGCTGGGTTTTGGTATCAGGATAATGTTGGTCTCATCAAATGATTTGGGAAGGATTCCCTCTTTTTGGATTGTTTGGAATAGTTTCAGAAGGAGTGGTACCAGCTCCTCTTTGCATGTTTCAGCTGCTCACTTTCAATCCATGTGCATCTTTAAAAGCAGATCTCTTGTAGGCAGCCTGTAGATGGATCATCTTTTCTTACTCTTTCTAAATTGCTCTGGCAATTAAGACTCTGTCTTTTTGTTAGAGTGTAATTCATTTACATTTAAGGTAGTTATTGAAAGGTAAAGTCTTATTACTGCCATTTATTATTTATTTATTTGAGACAGAGTCTTGCTTTGTCACCTAGGCCAGAGTACAATGGTGTGATCATAGGTCGCTATAACCTTGAACTTCTGGGTTGAAGTGGTCCTACTGCCTCAGCCTCCTGAGTAGCTGGTACTACAGGCATGTGCTACCACACCCAGACACATTTTTTTTTAACTTTTTTTTTCTTTTCTTTTTTTTTTTTTAAGAGTCAGGGTCTTAATGTTTTGCCCACACTGGTCTCAAATTCCTGGCCTCAAGCAATCCTTTTGCCTCAGCCTCCCAAAGAGCTGGAATTACAGGTGTGAGTGACCACGCCTACCCAGCATTGTGAATTACTTTCTAGTTGTTGTGTAGGTACTTTGTTTTTTTATTTCTCTTGCTGTCTTTCTTTGTGATTTGATGGTTTCCTGTAGTGGTACACCTTGAGACCTTTCTATATTTGTTATGCAATGCATTGTAATTTAAATATGTTTCTTTCCAAAACATTTCAAGTTTTAGAGCAACAAATTTACAGCAGATTCAGATGGCAATACTTGAAAGTAGTAATTTTTAGGCAACATTATAGTGGTTGCTTCTTATTCATTTGCTTCCCTTATAGGGCAAGTGCACTGAACTCATTACTTATTAATTAATTATTAGCCCATTTACAGAATTATAGAAAACTAGTTGCCTTTTTTGCCTACAGTTAATCTATTCAGGAAAAGAATGAAATGTATAGTTGAGTTTGTGTGAATAAGTTTATTAATTCACATTTCAGCCAACATTAACTCAGCTAACAGTTCTTCACTCTAAAAAAGTAGAACAAGTCAAATGATATACATTTTAACTAAATGGTTACTTCAGACATTGATGAATTAACTGTTGATGAAACAACAGTAATTCAGAATTTACGTTTCAAAGAGTTAAGAATTTGTTCCATACGTACATAGTATTGAGTTCTTATTGTTTTATTTTTTATTTTTTTTAAGACAGTGTCTCACTCTGTCACCCAGGCTAGTGAAGTGGTGCAATCACTGGCTCACTGTAGTCTTGACCTTCCAGCTCAGGTGATCCTCCCACTTCAGCCTCCTGGGTAACTGGGACCACAGGAACATACCACCATGCCTAGTTAATTTTTTGTAGAGATTGGCCATGTTGCCCAAGCTGGTCTTGAAATCCTGAGCTCAAACGATCTGTCTGCCTTGGCCTCCCAAAGTGCTGGGATTACAGGTGTGAACTACTGTGTTTGGCTTTTTTTGTTTTATTTTCACCTGATTTCAGGAAAGTAGATTTTCATGAATAAATATATTGTTTTACAAATGTCATTAAAAATTTTTTTTTGCCTTGTAAATACCTCTGTATATTTTTATCAGAAAGTATCAAGAAGTAACTAGTGTAAATGCACTAGTAGTGCAGCTCTGGCATTTTCAGAATCCTCAATATTTTAACTAATTTATGAGAGGGAGTGTTCCTTTTCAGAGAGGACTGTAGGATCTTCATTTCCAGTTAGATTGCCAGCAGAGGTCTTACTTTCACTTTAGGGCAGTATTCGTCTATATTATTCCTCTAAGTGCACCACTGACAGCATCTGTGTTCACTGAAAGTTTGATTCTGAAATATAACCCAGCCTTTTGCGGTGAAGGTGCTGAGTCAGATATCACCAACCAGAAGTTGTTTCAATAGAAATTCATATTCTTGGTTTTCTTCTATTTTCAGTTTGTATTTAGCAAAAATTAAGGATATTCATTTTTATTGTAACTAAAAAAGTTATTTAAAGAATACTTTTTTTCATTTTTATTAGTATTTAAAAGAAACTCTTTTTTATTTCTAACATATGCTACCTATGGGTACATATCAAGTGAATAAAAGAAAGTAAACATATAAAACATATGAATACCTCATGAAATGAACAATGAAGAATCATCTTTAGATGGAAAAATATAGCAGGTTCTACCTATGAAATAAATTACCTGAATAAGATTACAAAAGATGGTAGTCTGTTTAGGCAGACCTATTAAAAGCATTAAGACTTGAGTACTGGCTATTAAAGTGAGTATAAATGGCAATATTATAAAGTTAAACACATGCCAAAAAACATTTTCCAGAGGACTGGGATTGTAACAATACCATTAATGAGGGCAAAGAGGTCTTAATGCAATTTGCACTTTCTAAAGTTTCAAAAAGAGGCTTTGAGTTAGTGTATTATTAATGTACTGAACATCTGGAACTGTGTAAAAGCTATGGACATTGAGCAAATGCAGGATTTCCCCACTAGGTTGCATTCTAACTTATTGCCTCCCTAGTGAGAAACTGGTTTTAAAGAAGTTTGACAAATCAAAATGACAATATCCAGATAAGGCATGAACATTCCAAAGTGTCTTTTAGTTTGTGAAATCTGACTTTTAAAAAATTGCCTCTGAGGTTAACAAATCGATGTGAATACCAATTAGTAAATTAAATCATCTCTATTACTATATGTTGGCTGGTCTCCCTATGTGAATAGTATTTACCTTTTATGAGCTCTTAAGTAAGATATTTATAACAAAGATACCACATATTCTTCATATATGTAAGCCATAAGACAGCTCTGTGTCATTGTACTTTCCTTTAAGTTATTTGATTTTTAGGTGCCTAGTTAGGATACCTATGAGAATTTAACAGTTTAGCTATTTTTGGGTTTAGTTATTTATGTGATTTCTTTGGCAAGATGTAAATAGTTAAGCTGTCTAAATGTGTAATTTGAGTGTCACCTGCAATGAGAATGCAAAAACTGTAGATCTAAATGTTTCGTTATCTGAAACTGAAAATTTGTTGTAGGCCATTTTTGCTAAAATAACCAGTATGTTTTTGCTCTAGAATTGTACTCCAAATTTGCATGTAGCCACTGTGTAATCCTTAAGGAAACGTTTTAAGGTACTTAAAAAAATCTCCACTGAAGAAATTAAACATATTGTGTTCTGTGGAAATGTGTCATAGTCACCAAATTCTCCCTGTTATGTATGAAGTGTTCCTCATAGCTCTTTGCCTGAACTAAAATCCGGATGCACCCAGAGGGTGCACCACTTCGTCAGACCTTCCAAATTGTGACCATCTTTTCCTCTCATAACCTGTACTATCTCAGATTTAATATCCTGTTTACTCTCCATTATTCTTTCTAAATCTTTAACTGTTTGTTTTCTTCTGGAAGGGAGGAGAGAAGAAAGGAAGGGAGGAAGGAATGAACAAAGTCTCACCAACAAAAAAGTAGTCTAGTCTAGCTAGTCTCTTTGCTCATGTCTTTTAGTCATACCCTTCTTTCCCCTTCATCTTTGTCATCTTACAAAGCATCTGGATACTCTTAATTTTAAAATTTTATTTTATTTATTTATTTTTTTTTGAGACTGGGTCTCTTTATTGCCCAGGTTGGAGTAGAGTGGCATGATCACAGCTCAGTGCAACTTCAACCTCTAGGGCCCAAGCAGTCCTACCTCAGCCTCCTGAGTAGTAGCTGGGATCGCAGGCACACACCACCACACCCAGCTGATTTTTGTATTTTTTTTGTAGAGACAGGGGTTTGCCACGTTGCCCAGGCTGGTCTCAAACTCCTGAGCTCAAGTGATCCTCCAGCCTCAGCCTCTCAAACCTGCTGAGATTACAGGTGTTAGCCACTGCACCCAGCCAGCTCTTCTTTTATCAAGGACTTCAGCACCCAGTTTTGCAGTTATGTTTTTACCTCTCCCTATTCTCCTCCCTGACCCTCCATTGTTTTGAACCTTCATTTTTCATTCATTTATAAAATTCATTCAACAGGTATTTACTGAGCACTTTCAGCCTTTTTTTTTTTTTTTTTTTTTTTTTTTTGAGACAGAGTGTTGCTCTGTTGCCCAGGCTGAAGTGCAGTCGCGGGATCTGCGTGATCTTGGCTCACTGCAACCTCCGCCTCCTGGGTTCAAGCAGTTCTCCTGCCTCAGCCACCTGTGTAGCTGGGATTATAGGCGCAAGACACCATGCCCAGCTAATTTGTGTATTTTTAGTAGAAATGGGATTTCACTGCATTAGCCAGGATGGTCTCGATCTCCTGACCTTGTGATCAGCCCACCTTGGCCTCCCAAAGTGCTGGGATTACAGGTGTGAGCCACTGCGCCCGGCTTACTGAGCACTTTCCATATGTCAGGTACTGTTCTATGTACTGGGCAATTAGCAGTAAGTAGAACAGACAAAAATCATTGCCCTTTTGTATTCCAGGGTGAGAGACATAAAATAAATGAGAGACATAGAAAGCTACTTAATATGTTAGATGATATTACAGACTGAATGTTTGTATCCCACCAAATTTTTTAGGTTGAAACCCTAACCCCAGGTGTGGCTATATTTGGAGATAGGGCCTCTAAGGAGGTAATTGAGGTTAAA
The DNA here is from genome assembly GCF_001604975.1 of Cebus imitator. Taxonomy (NCBI): domain Eukaryota; kingdom Metazoa; phylum Chordata; class Mammalia; order Primates; family Cebidae; genus Cebus; species Cebus imitator. The sequence continues at coordinate 2,410,678 of NW_016107436.1, forward strand.
TGAGATTGTAAGGGCAGGGCTCTTATCTGATAGGATTAATGTTCTTCTAAGAAGAGACACCAGAAAGCTCCATTGCTGTCTTTGCCTGTCCCTCTCTGAGTACAGAGAAAAGGCCATGTGAGGACACAGAGAGAAGGTGGCTGTCTGCAAGCCAGTAAGAGAGCCCTCACCAGAAATCATGTTAGCAGGCACCTTAATCTTGAACTTCGTAGCCAAGAAGTAAGAAATAAATTTCTCTTGTTTAAGCCACTCAGTCTGTGGCTTAAACTAATAACTGTAAGAAATAAACTTCTGTTGTTTAAGCCACTCAGTCTGATTTTTTTGTGTGGTAGCCTGAGGGGACTAATACTGATGGTGATAACTGCTATGTAGGAAACTAAAGCAAGGAAAGGGGGAAAAAATGATCCTGGGGTTTGGAGGGTGGTTGTTTACGATTTAATTGGATGGTTTGGGAAGGCCTATCTGGGAAGGTGACAGTGAGTAAAAGTATGAGCCATTCTGATTTGGGGGGAAGAATGTTTAGATAGTGGGAATCTTGAGATAGGAGAGTACCTAGTTTGAGCAAAAGGAAGCCAGTGCAGCAGACTAGGACTGAAGTACTGAAGTATGGGGAATGGAAGGAGATAAGGTCAGAGAAATACCTGGGTAAAATCATACCACAGTAGGAATTTAGATTTTGTTCTAAATGCAATAGGAAGCCATTGGAGGCTTTAAACTTAGTTTTAAAAGGATTATATTGGCTGCTATATGGAAAATGGACTTTAGAGAGCATAGGCTGAAGCAAGGTTGACTGTTAAAGACTCTGCTCTAATAATCCAAATAGATGGTGGTGGCTTGGACCACTTTGGTAGCAGTAAAGATAGTGAGAAACGTTTAGTGTCTAGGTACCCCATAAAACTAGAGCTGACAGGATTTGCTGATGGATTGGATGTGCAAGTAATAGAGATGAGGGGCTGGGTTTGGTGGCTCATGCATATAATCCCTTTGGGAAGCCAAGGTGGAAGGATTGCTTGAGCCCAGGAGTTCAACACCAGCCTTGGCAACACAGCAAGACCCCGTCTGTTTTTGTTTGTTTGTTTATTTTTTAAAGTGAGACATGGCAGCACATACCTGTAGTCCCAGCTACTTGAGAGGTTGAAGTGGGAGGATTGCTTGAGCCCAGGAGTTCAACACCAGCCTTGGCAACACAGCAAGACCCCGTCTGTTTTTGTTTGTTTGTTTATTTTTTAAAGTGAGACATGGCAGCACATACCTGTAGTCCCAGCTACTTGAGAGGTTGAAGTGGGAGGATTGCTTGAGCCCAGGAATTTGAGACTACAATGAGCTGTGATCACACCACTGCACTTCAGCCTGAGCAACAGAGTGAGATCCCATCTCTAAAATGAAAAAAAGAGAGGAAGTAAGGTTTTCTTGCTGGTCCCCTTTTTAAAATCTGTACTCTCCTGCTAAGCAATTTCATCTACAGGCATTCTTCTACTTTTATTTTTTGTCATGCTTTCCTAATATATAATTCAGTTGTGACTTCTACCTTAAGTACTATGCCCATATATTCAACTGCCATATCAACATTTCCATTTGAATATCTAAAGGCAACAAACTTTTAATCATTCCCTCCAGTCTTGGTTCTTTTCCAGTGTTGCCTGTATGAGTGAATGGTCCTGTCTTAGTTCATTATCTGTTGCTTATAACAGACTATCTGAAACTGGGAGATGGATTTTTTAAAAGGAATTTATTTCTTCCAGTTATAGAGACTGAGAAGTCCAAGGCCAAGAGGCTGCATCTGATGTAGACCTTCTTGTTGGTGGGAACTTTGCAGAGTCCCAGGATGGCTCAGAGTATCACAGGGGGCTGAGTGTACAAGCTCAAGTCTCTATTCCTTTTTGTATAAAGCCACTAGTTCCACTCTCATGATAACCCATTAATCCATGACTGGACAAATCCACTCATGAGGGCAGCACTCTTGTTACCCAGTCACCTCTTAAAATTCCCCACCTCTCAATGCTGCCACATTAGAGATTAAATTTCAACATTTTGGAGAGGACAAATGTTCAAAACATAGCAGATACTGTAATCGTATTTGGACTAATCATATACCTACAGAGTACCTGTGAACCTTTTTCTCCCTTCCCTGTCATGTCCAACCCAACACCATGCCTTATTCATTTTAATTTTAAATATTTTTATGATCTGTTCACTTTTCTTTCTCTACAGTTAATTTTCAAAAAGATAGTCATGGCTCACATATAAAGTTAACACCTATCACAGATTTTATTAAACTCACTGATTAATGAAGAAAAAGTGTGATGTTATGGCCAATTCAGAGAGCATTTAAGGATTTATGTACCTATAGGCAATTTAATAGAGGAATAGACTATAAGAAAACTGGTTGATGTAATACAGGCAAATAAGTAGTAACCTCTGGGGTTATCTTTTTCTCCTGGGCAGAAATGATTTGTATTTCTATTGGACAAAAATGTCTAAGTTGAAATATAATTTTGTTAAGTCTGAAACCTTAATTAATAGTGAACAGTGAGTTCAACAAAGTGTATTTCCCTAGATAAATCTTGTAGTAGGCCTTTGCCTCCATTTGAAATGGAGTTTGTACTGTTTATCTTTTTTATCTTACTGTCAAGGTTTGCATATTTTTTTTTTTAACTCATTCTAATTCAAACTACCGCCATCTCTGGATTACTATATTAGTAGCCTAAATGTACTTCTTCTAACCCCTCCTATCACTCATTATATTAATAGCAGAGTAATGTTTAATTTTTACATTTTGTATTTGTGAAATATGTGTGTATATAAGTCTACAAAAGTAATATATACATTTTATTTATTTTGTATTTTTTTTTTTTTTT
>NW_016107436.1:2413720-2419309 GCF_001604975.1 Cebus imitator
GGGGTTTCACCATGTTGACCAGGATGGTCTCGATCTCTTGACCTCGTGATCCACCCGCCTCAGCCTCCCAAAGTGCTGGGATTACAAGCATGAGCCACTGCGCCCGGCCTGTATACATTTTAAATAATAATAAAATGGAGATCTGAGTATCCATTACCCAACTTGAGAAATAGAACATTATTTCTACATTACAAGCCTCCATCTGGCCCAGTGTGGTGGGCACTTTGGGGAGGCCAAGGCAGGTGGATCACCTGAGGTCAGGAGTTTGAGACCAGCCTGACCAACATGGTGAAACCCCATCTCTACTAAAAATACAAAAATTACCTGGGTATGGTGGTGTACGCCTGCAGTCCCGGCTACTTAGGAGACTGAGACAGGAAAATTGCTTGAACTCAGGAAGCAGAGATTTTAGTGAGCTGAGATGGTGCCACTGCACTCCAGCCTTGGTGACATATCGAGACTCCATCTCAAAAAAAAAGCCTCCATTTGCAATTCCCAATTGTATCCCCCCAAAGCTAAAGACATTAGTTTTGGGAGTTTAAGTTATATATTTTTTCTCATAGAACATATTGTTTTTGAATTTTATGTAAATGAAATCGTATGTGTTTTCTGTCTATATTTGCATTGTTTACTGAACATCTAAAAGTTTGTGATTCGTCCTTGTTAATATGTGAGAAACGAGTTCATTTATTTATGTTACTACATAGTATTCGTGTGTTCTTTTCAATTTTTAAAATTTTAGTAAAATACACATAACATAAAATTTACCTTTTAAGCATTTTTAAGTATACAATTTAGTGCTATTGAGTACATTCATGATGTTGTACAACCATCACCACTATGCCTTTCCAAAACTTTAAAATCACCCCAGTCAGAAACTACTGATGGAATAATGACTCCTGTTTAGTCCCTTGCCTCAGGCCCTGGTAACCTCTGTTCTACTTCCCATCTCTATGAATTTGTCTATTCTAGGTACCTGATATAAATGGAATCATATAATATTTGTACTTTGTGTATAAAAATACAGTGGCTTTTTTTTATATACTTAATACAACGTTTTCAAGGTTTATCCATATTCTAGCATTTGTCAGAATTTCATTCCTTTTATAGCTGAATAATTTTCCATTGCATGTAGGCCATACATTTTGTTTATTCATTTGTTGATGGACACTTGAGTTGTTTCCACTATTTGATTATTGGGAATAATGCTGCTATAACCATCAGCATACAACTATCTGTTTGGATCCTAGTACTTTCAGATATTTGGGGTTATATACTTAGGAGTGGAATTGCTGGATCATATGATAATTCTATGCTTATGAACTTTGGAGGAACTACCAGACTGTTTTTCACAGCAGTTGTACCATTTTAGGTTGCCACCAGCAATATGTGATGGTTACGGTTTCTGCCTGTCCTTGCAACACTTACTTTTCTTGTTTGGACAGTAATTATACTAATGGGTGTGAAGTGGGATTTCATTGTGGTTTTGACTTGCAGTTTTCTAATGACTAAGGATACTGAGCATCTTTTCATGTCCTTTTGGGCCATTTTTAAAAAATCTTTTGAGAAATGTCTATTAAAGTCCTTTGCCTATATTTGAATCAGTGTTTTTTGTTGTTGTTGTGTTGTAGGAGTTCTTTATAAATTCTGGATATTAATCTTGTATCAACCATATGCTTTGCATTCTGTGTAATATCATTTTAACTTTCTTGACAGCATCTAAAAAAGTTTTATAATTTTTATGAAATCTGAGTTTATCTATATTTTTCTTTTGTTACCTATGCCTTTGGTATAGCCAACAAATCATTGCCAAATCAAAGGTCATAAAGCCTTCTATTTTTTTCTTCTAGAGTTTTATGTTTTTTAGCTCTTTCAGTAAAGTCTTTGACCAATGTTGAGTTGATTTTTGTTTATTATGTAGGCAAGGTGTTACTTCATTCTTTTTACATGTGGTGATCCAGTTTTCCCAGCACCGTCTGCTGAAAAGAATCTTCATGAATTGTTTCAATAATGGAAGAAAGCATTTGACAAAATGCAACACACTTTTGTGGTAAAAATTCTCAACAAGGCAGGAATAGAAGGAAATTATCTGATTATAATAAAGGTCACATGTAAAAAGCTCATAGCATACTCAGTGGTGCAAACTGAAAGGTTTTTCTCTAAGATCAAAAACAGGGCAAGGATGCCCATTCTTGCCACTTCTGTATAACATAGTACTAGAATTCCTAGCGAGAGCAATTAAGCAAGAAAAAGGAATAAAAATCATCCAAATGGGAAAGGAACAAGTAAAATTGTTCTTGTTTGCAGGCGTGATCTTTCCTAAAGACCTTGTTTTTAAAAAACTGTTAGGACTAATGAATTGGATAAAGTGCAATATGCAAAATCAACATATAAAAATCAGTTGTATTTCTGTACACTGACAACAAACTGTCTGAAAAGCAAATTTCCATTTGCAGTAGTACCCACAAATAAAATGCTTAGGAATAAACTTAAGAAGGTAAAAGACTTGTATATTGAAGCCTATAAAACAATTCTTTATATACCGTTTTTTGTTTATTCTTTTATTTCCTTTTCTGGTTTCCACAGTGGCTATGCCATTTTTATTCCCACCAGCAAAACACAAGGATTCCAATATCACAACATCTTCACTAACACTTGTTATTTTATTTATTTTTAAATAGCCTTCCTAACAGGTGTGAACTAATACCTCATCGTGGTTTTTATTTGCATTTCCCTGATAATTAATGAAGTTGACCATCTTTCCATATCCCTGTTAACCATTTATATGTCTTCTTTGGAGAAATGTCTATTCATGTCCTTTGCCTGTTTTTCAATTTTTTTTTTTAACACTGAGTTTCTTAGATATTTTGGATATTAACCCCATATCAGATATATAGCTTGCAGATATTTTTTCTATCCTTTAGGTTGCCTTTCCACTCTGTTTTTTACCTTTACTGTGCAGAAGCTTTTTAGTTTGTTGTGGTCCCAATTGTATGTTTTACTTTTGTTCCTGATGCTTTTATGTCATATCCATAAAATCATTGTTAAATCCAGTGTTATGAAAAATTTCCCCTGTGTTTTTTCCTAAGCGTTTTTGCAGTTTCAGGTCTTACATTTAAGTCTTTAATCCATTTTGAGTGAACTTTTGTGTATGGTATAAGATAAAGGTCCAGTTTTATTCTTTTGCATGTGGATGTTGTTTGCCCAGAACTATTTGTTTAAGAGACTGTCTTTTCCCCGTTATATATTTTTGGCACCCTTGTTGAAGACCAGTTGATCATATATGTGTGGATTTATTTCCGGGCTCTCTATTCTCTTCCAGTGGTCTATATGTCTGTCTTTATGCCAGTGCCATTACTATTTTGATTATGGTGGCTTTGTAAGATGTAAATGTCATGAAGCACGATGCCTCTAGCTTTGTTCTTTCTCAAGATTGTTTTGATTATTCAGGTCTTTTGTGGTTGCATATTAATTCTTGTATTTTTTTCTATTTCTGTAAAAAATGTCATTGGGATTTTGAATCTACATTTGTATTAGTCTTTAAAATCAATGGTCCCCAATCTTTACAGCACCAGGGACTGGTTTTGTGGAAGACAGTTTTCCACAGACCTGGGTTGGGGATAGGGGTGATGGTTTCAGGATGAAACTGTTCCACCTCAGATCATTAGGCATTAGATTCTTATAAGGAGCATACAACCTAGATCCCTTGCACACACACTTCACAATAGAGTTTGCACTCCTACGAGAATCTAATGCTGCTGCTGATCTGACAGGAGACGGAGCTCAGGTTGTAATGCTTGTTTGCTAGTTACCCACCTCCTGCTGTGCAGCCTGGATCCTACCAGTACTTGTCTGTGGCCTGGGGGTTGGGGATCCCTGCTTTTAATGTGTTTTAGAGGACTGTGCACAGTGACTCACACCTCTAATCACAGCACTTTGGGAGGCCAAGGCAGGAGGATCACTGGAGGCAGGAATTCAAGACCAACCTGGGCAATATAGTGAGACTCCATACCTACAAAAAAAAATTTTTACCAGGGCATGGTGGCACCTGCCTCTAGTCCTAGCTACTTGGGGGGTTGAAGTAGGAAGACTGCTTGAGTCCAGGAGTTTCAGGATATGGTGAGCTATGATCACACCACTATACCCTAGCCTGGGTGACAGAGCAAGACAGTGTTTCATAAATAAATTAAACAAAGAAATAAAAATAAAGTAAAAAATAAAATTAATAAAAATGTTTTGTAGAATTGGCATTGAGGCCATTTAGGTCCTTAGCTTTTCTTTGATGGGAGAATTTGTTACTGATTCAGTCTCCTTACTAGTCAGTTCAGATTTTGTTTCTTCATTATTCAGTCTTGGTAGGTTGTATATTACTAGGAATTTGTCCATTTCTTTATCCAATTTATTGTCATGTAATTTTTCAGAGTAGTCTTTTATTATTTCAGTGGCATCAGTGTCTCCTCTTTCATTTCTCTCTTTTTTCTTAACCAACCTAGGTAAAGACTTGTCAATTCTGTTGATCTTTAAAAAAAAACCCAACTCTTAGTTTTATTGTTTTTTCAATTGTTTTTCTGTTCCCTATTTTATTTCTGTACAAATCTTTATTGTTGTTTTCCTTCCGCTAACTTTGAGTTTACTTTGTTGTTTTTCTAGTTCCATGAAGTGTAGAACTGGATTACTTGAGAACTTGCTTTTTTAATGTTGGTATTTACCACTATAAACTTTCCTCTTTGTACTGCTTTTGGTGTCTCTCTTACTTTTGGTATGTAGAGGGGTTTTTTTCCCCACTGGTCTCAAGATAGTTTTATAACTTTTGATTTCTTTTTTGACTCATTCATTTGTTGTTCAAAAGCATGTTAATTTTCATATTTTTGTAAATTTTCTGGTTTTCTTTCTGATGTTGAATTTTAGTTTCATTCTGTTGTGGTTGCAAACGATACCTTGTATTAATTTTAATCTTATATTTACTAAGACTTACTTTGTTACCTAACATATGATCTGTCCTAGAGAATGTTCCATGTGCAGTTGTGAAGAATATGCATTTTGTTGCCGTTGGGTAAGATGTTCTATACATGTCTGTTAGGTCCATCTGGTCTCTAGTATTCAAGTTCTGTTTCCTTATTGATCTTCTCTTTGGATGTTTTATTCGTTACTGAAGGTGAGGTATTCTACTTTCCTACTATTCTTATATTGCTGTTTATTTCTCTCTTCACTGTGATCAGTATTTGCTCGCTATATTTGGAAGCTCTGATGTTGGTTACATATATATTTACTCGTTAAATATTCCTGGTGAATTGACCCATTTATCATTATATAAGGTCCTTTTTTTGTCTCTTGTGACCATTTTTGACTTAGAATCTATTTAGTATCCTGGAATTGCCACCTCTGCTGTCTTTTGGTTACCATTTGTAAGAAATAACTTTTTCTATCTCTTCACTTTTAACGTATGGGTATCTTTAAATTTAAAGTGAGTTATGTGCAGATAGCGTTTTTATTCAGCCACTTTATATCTTTTGATTAGAGAACTTAATCCATTTACATTTAAAACAATGACTGATAGGGAAAGACTTACTATTATTGTCATTAATAATT
>NW_016107436.1:2419469-2423837 GCF_001604975.1 Cebus imitator
ACCAGGATGGTCTCAATCTCTTGACCTCGTGATCCACCCACCTCGGCCTCCCAAAGTGCTGGGATTACAGGCTTGAGCCACCGCGCCCGGCCTAATAATTGTTTTCTTTCTATAGCTTTTTTGTTCCTCATTTCCTCCCTTGCTATCTTTTTCTGGAGAATAAAAAGTAATATAACATCTTAGCTGTGTTTATAGAACTAAAGTAGTTCTTCTTTTTTCATTAAAGCATATTTGAATGATTTTTATGTAAAGAAAAAATTTTTGTCAGTTATAAAATTTCCATTAACAATAAAATCTTAAGTGCTAATAGAAACTTAGAAAAATGTAGCCTTTTTTTAGTATATCTCTGCTTTCTCCTTTTTGTTCTCTCCTATTCTCTGAAATTATAATTTTATATATAATCATTATATGCTGACAATTTTGTTTAAAAAATTAATACAATCAACTAAATTTTGAGTCAAGTTAACTCAGATATATCAATGATCCCAACAGCCTTATTTTGAAGACAAGTTTTTTTTTTGAAGACCCAATAGTATTATATGACAATTTGTTTTGTATTTGCTATAAAAGTTTTCTTATGGGATTGATACTACTTATTCTGCTTTTTTATTGTGGTACTCAATATTTATTTATGAATCTGGCCATTTCATTGTACATAAATTTCTGAAGTCCTTAGAAACCAAAACAGTCAGTGGGCAGAATGTTTTTCTTCATCCCTTGAAACAAATCGGAAATAACCACACACATAAAACTTGCTTCAAAGCAATTTAACTCATATTTAATTCTTTCATACTCTGAATTCTTTTCTATATAATGGGAGAAAAAAATCCCTGTGGATTTCTTTAGGGGAAATTTTGTACATTTTACCAATTCTTTGTTTCTCAAAGTTCTTTTTTCTTTTTTTTTTGAGACAGAGTTTCTCTCTGTCACCCAGGCTGGAGTGCAGTGGTGTGATCTTGGCTCACTGCAGCCTCTGTTCCCGGGTTCAAGTGATTGTCCTACCTCAGCCTCCAAAATAACTGAGACTACAGGCGTGCACCCCACGCTCAGCTAATTTTTGTATTTTTAGTAGAGATGGGGTTTCACCATATTGGCCATCCTGGTCTTGAACTCCTGACCTTGTGATCCACCACCTTGGCCTCCCAAAGTGCTGAGATTACAGGCGTGAGTCACCGTGCCCAGCCCAAAGTTTTCTTAATAGATTTTTAAAATCTAATTGTGGAATATATTTTGGATTCATCAACATAATGGTCTTATTCAAATCGCATGAGAGATTTTTCTCCAGATCCTCAACATTTGTAACTTACAGTATTAGAAGTTCATTTGTAACTTAGAGTATTAGAAGTGGTTAATATCTCACGATCAAGGGATCAGAGATAAAATGTTGTCTATGTTTTCAAATAGAGGAAAAACAGTATGTCTGTGGATTAAATTCCATTAATTATCAACAATTATGCAAATTGATGTCATGGTTCATTTGGTTTTATATCCTTTTGAGGTATTTTTATCCTTAGCTGGTTATTCAATAGATAAATCTAAATTTAATAAATTATTCTGAATTATTGGCTCTGTAGTAGGCTTTTCTCTTCAACTGAAGACCCAGTATCTCATACACACTGTTGCTCTGAATATTCTCAGAAGGTTTTTTTTTTCTTCATACTTTCTGTATACTGGTGAGAGAATTTGATTTAGAAACGGTAAATATTCCGAAGGCAAATAGCCAACCCATGAAGCACTCAAAATAGAAAAGACTTTTAGATCAATGATTGCTCTGCTTTTAACCCAATAACATGGTTATTAGGGGAATTTTAATTTTTATTCATCAAGGAATCCTGATGACTGTATAGCAATTAACTATTTTACTAATTAGTGGTACAAAATTTGTTTTATGGTCTTATTAAGAAGTTTAAAAACAGTTAAAGGTAAAATTGAGGAAATAAACTATCTTATAAAAATCGATCAGTTGCTGTTTTCCAGAGAATTTGGGGTGGTTTCTTTAACTGGTCCACATTGTGTAGAACTCATAGTTTATCACAAGCGAATAAAACAGTTTAATTTAAATAATAATCTCTAATATTGGCTTTTGCCTTCTTCATTTATTCAGTTTTATAAACTTCTCTCTCTGCATTTGCTATATTTCATTTTCTAGCTTCTTAGAATATTTTATTCTTTTATTTTGACATTTTAAGAATATATTTAAAGCTATAAATTTATTTCTAAGTATTGCTATTGCTGTATGCCACATGTTTTGAATTGTGAGTGCTTTTCTTATTCATAACTAAAGAGTTCATGAATTCTACTGTGTTTTTCTATTTAACTCATAGGGTTTTTAAGAACATGAGTTTTATGGCCATGTAAGCTGGTTCACACCTGTAATTTCGGCATTTTGGAAGGCTGAGTCAGGAGGATCCCTTGAGACCAGAAGTTTGAGATTAGCCTGGTTAACAAAGCAGTATCTTGTCTCTACAAAAAATATAAAAACTAGCTGGGTGTAGTGCTATGCACCTGTCGTCCCAGCTACTCAAGAGGCTAAGATGGAATGATTGCCTGAGCCTAGGAGTTTGAGGCTGCACTGAGCTATGATCTTGCCACTGCACTCCAGCCTGGGTGACAGAGACCATGTCTCTAAAATCAATCAATCAATCAGCCAAGATGGGTTTTTGTTTTGGGCTTAACTTTTAATCTACCATGACTTTATATTATTGACTTTTAATCTACCGTGGCATAATTGTTGAAATACATGATCAATATGATAAGGATTGCTTAAAATTTGTTGAATGTCCTTTTGTAATCTAGCCCATGGCTGTAAATATTCCATTTGTGCCTACATATTTTTCTACTTCTTGGCTGAGTCTTTATATCTTTTTTCGATGCAGGTTATTAATGATGATCAAATATTCAAATAGTGAGCTTATCTGCCTATATACTTAGTAAAATGATCTTAAATCTTCTTCATTTGAAGACTATTTAAGAACATTAAGAAACTTCACTTTAGGTTTAAAGAGAGAACTTATAGTTTGTTAACTTTGACAGAGGTTTTTTGTTTTTCCTTTTGAAATTGCCAAGATAGTAGCAGTAGCAGCAGCAGCAACAGCAATGTTGGTGGTAATGGTAACAACAGCAGCAGCAGCTAACTATGTGCCAGCACCATTCAAATCTCTAAATCTGTTAATAAATTTAACCCCATAACAGCTCTATAAGATATATTGTTTTCCTCATTTTATAGATGAGAAAAGACGCAGAAAGATTAATATACTTACTGTAGTCACACTGGCTTAAACAAATAAAGGTAAGTTTTGTTTAGCTAGACACACACAAAAATTTTTTTCTTTCCTCTCTTTAGTTATTAGAAAAATTGAAAGAACGTTGGCTCTCTACTGGCTTATGGCATAAACTGGAGTTGGTGAAGACAGTCATTGTAGAACCACAGGGAGGAGAAAAAACAGATTTTGATGAATTACTGCAGGTGTACTATGATGCAATCAAATACAAAGGAGAGAAAGGTAACTGGAAATTATTTCATGATACAATTATAATTTTATATTATCTTTTTAAGTGAATTACACTTAAGAGAAAAATTATCCAGAGTGAAAAGAAAATAAATTGGGTAAAGAAATTCTTTTAATTGCACTTGTCCTCCTATGAATATTTTCACTTGGGTATGCTGATTCAACTTTAAGAAAAATTATGCCATCAGGTATTATCTCACAGTCTTTAGTGCACTACCTGAAATAGTTTGTGCAAAAAGGCAGTTAGGATATATAAAAATATATTCCTTACTAGCCAAATGAGACCTTTATTAGATGCAAATCAGTACACTTTGTGCTTATATTCTATTACATAAGGTAAACTTGAATTTTCAAAACATAACTGAAAACTCAATTCCAAGTTAGAGCATATCCCTGAAGAGTTTGATGTGAGGCTGGGTGTGATGGCTCATGCCTGTAATCCCAGCACTTTGGGAGGCTGAGGCAGGCAGATCACTTGAGCCCAGGAGTTCGAGACTAGCCTGGGCAACATGATGAAATCCTGTCTCTACAAAAAATACAAACATTAGCAGGGCATGGTGGTGTGTGCCTATAGTTCCAGCTACTCAGGAGGCTGAAGTGGGAGGATCACCTGAGCCCAGGAGGTCAAAGTTGCAGTGAGTTGTGATTGTGCCACTGCACTCCGGCTGGCTGACAGAGTGAGATCCTGTCTCAAAAAATAAATAAAATGAGGCCGGGCACGGTGGCTCAAGCCTGTAATCCCAGCACTTTGGGAGGCTGAGGCGGGTGGATCACGAGGTCAAGAGATCGAGACCATCCTGGTCAACATGATGAAACCCCCTCTCTACTAAAAATACAAAAAATTAGCTGGGCATGGTGG
>NW_016107436.1:2423887-2481521 GCF_001604975.1 Cebus imitator
CAGGAGGCGGAGGTTGCGGTGAGCCGAGATCGTGCCATTGCACTCCAGCCTGGGTAACAAGAGCGAAACTCCGTCTCAAAATAAATAAATAAATAAATAAATAAATAAATAAATTGAAATAAAAAGTTTGATATGAAGGGCTAATAGTAATAGTTTATGAACAATGCAAGAAAGAGGTTAATTTAACATGTCAGTATCTTTTTATGATGTATGTATATATATGGTGTTCTCTGTGTGTGTTTTAAATACTTTTAAATATAATATTCCATATGATATGTATTATCAATTAAATTTCATTTATTCTGAGAATCACTTTCAGGTGGTAAAAGTAATGCAACTTCAATTTTTATTAAATAAACCTGCTTATAATCACACAGCCCTTATTCAATTGCTATTTTGATGTGTTTTTACTGTATAATTTATCTGGAAGATGCACAATTTGTAAATTGGTTTGCTACCCTTTTGCATTTGAATTTTCAAAACTTTATCTCATAATACTGTTTTATTTGGATTATTTTAAGTTTGCTACTATAATTACTATATTTATAAATCGGGTATTTTCAAAATGACAAAGATAAGCATTCTGAGAATTTTGGATATGCTTTTTTCTCTTGCTTAAGATGGAGCCCTCCTGGTAGCAGTTTGTCGTGGTAAAGTGAGTGAGGGTCTGGATTTCTCAGATGACAATGCCCGTGCTGTCATAACAATAGGAATTCCTTTTCCAAATGTGAAAGATCTACAGGTAGGCCATCGAAACCTTAAGTTTCATTATTACAGTAGTCATTGGTTTTGTAGAAAGTTAATTGCAGGGATCCCTTGTTTTATGGCGCTTTGCTTTATAGTGCTTTTTTACAAATTGAAGATTTGTGGTAACCCTGCATTGTGCAAGTCTGTTGGCACCATTTTTCCAAAAGCATGTGCTCACTTGTTTCTATGTCACATTTTGGTTAATTCTCACAATATTTCAAACATTTTCATCATTATTATATCTGTTAGGGTGATCTGTGGTAAGTGATCTTTGATATTACTATTGTAACTGTTTTGGGGTGCCTCATACTACACCCACATAAGATAGCAAACTTAATTGATAAGTGTCGTATGTATTCTAACGGCTCCACTGACCAGCCTTCCCCCATTTCTCTCTCCTCGGGATTCTCCATTCTCTGAGACACAACAATACTGAAATTAGGTCAATTAATAACCCTACAGTGGCCTCTAAGTGATCAAGTGAAAGGAAGTATTGCATGCTGTCTTTTGGACAAAAAGAGTTATTTTCAAAGTCTGGTCCTGGGTCACGTGCATTGGTATCACCTGGGAACTTAATAGAAATAAAGACTTTCAGGCTCATCCAGACCTGCTAAATCAGAAACTCTGGAAGTGGAGCCCAGCAATTTGTGTTTTATCAGTCTTTTAACCACAGACTCATGGATCTCTCTATGGAATTCTGGGGTCTTTTGTCCATCTGATTCCCTTCTCTCCAGTGTCCTGCCTTGCAGATTTTGTGACTTGGTCACTCCGTATTCTGATCTCTTCCACCTCAGCTCAACAGGACCACTGCACTCTGCTTGTATTTTAATGTCTGTGCTGTGGCCAGGAAATTATACCCAAGCAGAGAGCTGACAATAATGGAGTTCACCTAATGAATTCCACTTAGCTCCAGAATTACAGTCTTGTGCTGTCTGGTGTCTACTACCCGAAAAAAGTTGCTCTGTTTTGCTTGGTTATTCGATTGCTTACAATGGAAGAAATATTCTCAAACCAGTTACTCAATCTTGGCCAGAAATAGTTGTATCTCAGTATCACTGATTGTTTCCTAAACGATATATTTGGAAAACTATAGTAATAATTTGAGCCTAAGTTGAAGCTATTGTTCATCAAGGAAGATTTTATTTTACTTCCTAAAGGCATTTGAAGGTGAATCTGAGAAAACTTGAGATTTTCTGGCCACTGAGCTGACTCATTGATTATGATCCATATCCCTCCTCCCAGGGTACAGTTAGGGTCTCATACCAAAGCAGCAGTTCTTTCATTAGAATAGTTATCTTTTTAATTATTAATACTTTACTAGGCACTGTGAATTAGATAATTTTATTTTTCTAGTCCATAGCAGTCTTTAAGTAGCATTAATAAGCAGTATTTCTTTTGTTAGCCCTCAATCTTCCCATAACCTCTGGACCTCTTCAAAATCTATGAAAGTCCTCGGGGTATCTCACTTGATGATTCATAGTCTAATATTTCAGCCTCCAGTAACTTTGGTGGTTTCCACTACCTTTCTCCAGTTAACCAGTGCTACTGCTGAGAGCACCAATGGCTATGCCCAAGGCTGGGTCTCCTATTCTAAAATGGCTGATGCTGCCTTGACTACTGCTACTGATGAAACAGTTGACATTTACCCAAGAAAACTCTTGTTGCCATCAACAGCTTCAGTGCTGGATTCCACTGAAGGGGAGCACTACTGGTGGCACAGCTATTGGCACTGGTATTGTCTCCTTTTAATGTCTTATCATTTTACTCTAGCCCTACATTATTGCACTAAGACTGCTTGTTAAAGTGGAAAGAATCCATTTCCCTTCTTTAACCACACATTTTCTTCCAATGTCTTAATAAAATACAAATTTTTCCTTGTAAAACTAATTCTTTCCATTTTTGCCTATGTCCTCTCTCTTCCTTGGACCCTACATATGAGTTCTTGAGAGCTGGAAAAGAAGAAAAACTTTATGGCCATACTAGGTTGTACTAGCTATTATAGGTACAAAGTAACAAGGCCTAAAAGGATCATTAAGATTATAATTCTGATTACATATAAGAAGAGAAGGGAATGATATTCAGAGTAGTTATCAAAAGAATTTTAACTTTTTCCATAATTTTTAGTAAAAGAAAACAAGCTGTAAGAAAATGTGATGAGAATACAGGTAATTATTATGTTATTCTTCATTATTTAAAAAAAATTCTTAAATAATTTGTGAGGAAAGAAAATTACATTTCTCTTTTCTCGACCTTTGCCTCAACAGCTATGATTATGAACATTGTTAGTATACCAACCTGGGGGTCTTAATGCCTTTTTCCTCAGGATAAATTCTTCCTAGACAGTATCTCAGTCTGTCATGCAAAAAAGATGCCTGGTGACCAACTCTGACACTCCTCAGTCATGATCCTACTTGTCATAGTTCTGCTTATCTGAATCTCAGTGGATCAAGTGCATAAAACAGCAAAATAATAGAAGCATCAATGGGTTCTGGGTAGAGGGGAGGAAGGTGATTCTAAAGGGTTATCCCTAGTGGTTCCCAAAAGGTGCACGTAGGGTGGACACAAGAATAGTTCAAGCTGCAGGGACAAGGGATAGAAAAAGTGAAGTTATTTACCAGCAGTACTAGATATACTGGGAAGTGTATTTCTTATTGTTCTATGTCTGGATCAGTTCTTCCTCTGTAACAACTCCAAAACTCAGTGACTTAAATCAGCAATCATTTATTACAGATGCTGCATCTATGGAGTGATTGGGTGGCAGATGATCTAGGCTTGGGCTTGGTTGGTCGGCTCTCTTGATTTTGGCTGGGCTCAGCTCTGTGCCCTAGTTGGCTGATCTGTGTTGAAGTCAACTGAGTCAGCTCTGTTCCACCTGTATTTCATTCTTTGTGGATCAACAGACTAGCTAAGGCATGTTATCATTGCAATGGCAGTAGTACAAAAGGGCAGGCTTAACTGTAAGCAGTTAAGTCAAATACCTATTTGCATCACATCTGCCAACCTCCTCTTGCCCGAAACATGTCATATGCACAATCTCAAAGTCAAGGAAGGGGAGAAAAGGGATAATTTCTACCACACATGGCAAAGGACTTAGAATCATGACTTCAAAAAGGAGTTCTCAGCTATGACATTTTTTCATAACTAAAGTTATCCATTTATAAGCTTTAAGAGTATAAGCATGCAGTTTTTATAATGATTAAGAAGGCCTTTTATCATTTGGAAATGCCCAGGATATAGCAGTCAATACCTAAAATATTTGAAATATGTCGGAGCATCATTATAGGTGATTTCTTAAAATTTTTATAAATGGTTAAATATTTGAAAATATTTATATGCCTCTATGGAATATAAAAGTTAAGTTTCAAATTCTAATGAAGTCCGTTTGGCTTTTTGCCTTTCCTTCGGTGTTATATTTAGGAAAACACTGGCAAATCCAACATCATGCATATTTGCCACTGATATTTTCTTTGAAGAGTTTTATAGTTGTAACTCTGTAATTTAGATATTTGATTCCTCTTGAGTAAATTTTTCTATGTGATACATGGTGAGGTCCAACTTCCTTATATCTAAAGTGAATCTTCTATTGACAGCATATAGTTGGATCAGGTTTTTAAATATCCATTTGGCCAATCTCTGCCTTTCAATTGGAGAGTTTAAACCATTTACATTTAAAGTAATTATTGATAGGGAAGGACTTACTTCTGCCATGTAGCTATTTGTTTTTTGTGTGTTGTGTGCTTTTTCTTCTTCAGTCCTTCATCATTGCCTTTTTTGCATTTAGTTGGTTTGTGGTATACTATTTTGATTCCCTTCTTTCCTTTTATATGTCTTTTTATAGTATTTACCTTGGGGATTATAACTATCATATGAATCTCTGTTCCTCCCTTTTTATATTGTTGTTGTCACAGATTGCATCTTTATACCTTGTGTACCATTAACATAATTTTTAATTGTTGTTTTATGCATTTGCCTTTTAAATAATACAGTGACAACAAAGGAGTTGTAATTCAAAAGCATATTGTAGTATTCACCTGCATAGTTACCTTTACTGGTGTCCTTTATTATTTCTTAAAGCATATGTTTATAAATATGTTTTGTAATCTGTTACATGGTGTACCTTGAGGATAGGGGTAATTTCTTAAGCATCTTTGTGTCTCTACAACCAAGATATTGCCTAAGAACATAGTGTTGAATAAATATTTTAGTTAATGATTGAAAGGGATTTTAGTAGAAGTTATTAAAATTGCATTTGACCTTGTTATTTGTTTTTAAAAACAACAGCAACTGTGGGTAACCCCCCATATAGGCACCGAGGAATGAGAGCTAAGCAGAACCCTGGCACAGTTAGGGCCTGAGGAATATCTCAATTTATAGTGTTACTGCTCAGATATTTCCTTTTATATAATTCTTTACATAATCACATATTAGTTTATAGAAATAGGGCTTGATGAATCTCTTTATATAATCCTCTCTATATAATCATATAATAGTTGATAGTATGAGTGTCTAAAGAATATTTCCCTACATATATACCTATAATTATATCTTAGTTCATAATCGGAGGAATGCCTAGAGTGGACACAGTATAGATAATGAATTAAGGAATAAGCAGCTTATAATCGGAGGAATGCCTAGAGCAGACACAGTGCAGAGCATGATTTAAGGGAAAAACAGTTATACCAGGACAAGAATCCATGGCCCAGGCGGCAGCATTTAGTATCATAAAGATACCCGCTGTATGGCAGGCTTGGGGCAAGAGCCACTCCTGATAAAGAAGTTGTAGGACCTTGCTTCAGTTCTTGTGGAAGGCTGCCCTCAGACAGGCAATCCACCTTGGTGACTGTGAACTCTATCAGCTCTTGCTGCTGTGCTGCTTGAAAATCATCTTCCCATAGAACCCATTGGAAGCTGACAGAAGGTGGCGGTAACCTTGACAGCTCTGTCACTGCTATGTGACTTAAAGCATCCTTCTATAAATCTTCTTAGAAGTAGTTTGCCCATAGATAGAAGTATTGCACACTGCACCCTCTTCACTGCGCACGGCCCACCTTTAAGCCTCGGTGACCTAATGGGGGTGGACCCGTTAACTGCACACGGCCCTTGTCTTCATGGGAACAGGCCCCTTGCTGCACACTGTCCACTTCCTGGCCTAGGTGACCTAACGGGGGTGGACACCATGTTTTATTGCTCACGACCCTATCACTATCCTTAAAGATGATTTCACTCACTGCCCTGCCCCCTAACCTATACACAATAAATAGTCATGCTTCTGGATATTCGGAGCCTTGCCTGACTCCACTCATAGGTGGCGTGGCCCCCCGAGCCCAGCTGCATTTTTTTTGTACTTCTGTGTCCTGTCTCTTTATTTCTCGGATTCTGCACCTCAGCACAGCATAAGGCTCACCCCGTGACCCTGTGGGGCCCTCAGCCCTAAAAGCAAACACCCTCCATTGGAGACTTTAAGGATGGAAATGATGTTAATCATTAGATGATAATGAACAGGATGGTAGTAAACAGTGATATGACTCATAAGGAGGCAATGCAGTGTAGTTATAGTGATAAATCATTAGAGGATATGTAGAAGGGAATGCTCAATCCTCAATAGCATCTTATACTTTAATACATAGTAGAATATAATAAGTGGAGGAAGTATCTTATATTGACTATATAGGCTATCCCTCTTTTATTATTTATTTTAATATTTTTATTTTATAGACTAGGTATTGTTTTGTTGCCCAGGCTGGCAGAATCATAGCTCAGTTCAGTGGCACAATTATAGCTCAGTGCAGCCTTTAGCTCCTGGGCTCAATTGATCCTTCTGCCTCAGTCTCCTGAGTAGCTAGGACTATAGGCATGTGCCACCACACCTGGCTAATTCTTTTTTTTTTTTTTTTTTGGAGAGGTGAGGTCTTGCTGTGTTGTGCAAGCTGGCCTTGAACTCCTGGCCTTAAGGGATCCTCACACCTCAGCCTCCCAAAGTGCTGGGATTATAGGTGTGAGCCATCATGCCCAGACTGTATTAGTTTTTTATTGCTTTGTAACAAATTATCACGTAGTGGCTTAAAGCAACACACATTTATTATTTCAGTTTCCATTGGTCATGAATGTGGGCATGGCTTAGGGTGGGTTCCACAAAACTGCTGCAATTAAAGTGTTGGCCAGGCTGTGTTCTTATCTGGCATTTGGGGTCCTCTTGGGGTTGTAGGACTGAGGTTCTTCCTAATCCATCCAAGAGGCAGATTTTTTTTTTTTTTTTTTTTTTTTTTAAACAGGGTCTCACTCCATTACCCAGGCTGGAATGCAATGGTGAAATCACAACTCACTGCAGCCTTGGCCTCCCAGGATCAGGTGATTCTCCTACCTCAGCCTCCTGGATAGCTGGCACTACAGGCACACACCACCACACCCAGCTAGTTTTTAAACTTCTTTTTGTAGAGACAGGATCTTGCCATGTTGCCCAGGCTGGTCTTGAACTCCTGAACTCAAGCGATCCACCTGCCTCAGCCTCCCAAAGTGCTGGAATTACAAGCGTGAGCCACTGTGCCCAGCCCTAAGGAGCATTCTTGGCTTCAAGAAGCTATTCACAGTTCCTTGCCATGTGGCCTTTTCACAGACCCCCTCGTTTCATGACAGTTTACTTCTAGAGGCCAATAGGAAGCTCTCTAGCTCCAGTCAGGCAAGATAGAGTCTTACACAACTTAATAAAATCGTGGGTAAAAAAAATATTTTAAATCATGGGAATAACTTCCCATAATTTTTGCTATATAATATAAATTAAGAGTAATTGGCTGGGCACAGTGGTTCACACCTGTAATCCCAGCGCTTTGGGAGGCTGAGGTAGGCGGATCACCTGAGAAACATGGTGAAACCCCATTTCTACTAAATATACAAAACATTAGCTAGGCATGGTGGTGCATGCCTGTAATCCCAGCTAATTGGGAGGCTGGGGCAGGAGAATCACTTGAACCCGGGAGGCAAAAGTTGCAATGAGCCAGGATCGCCCCATTGCACTCCAACCTGGGCAACAAGAGTGAAACTCCATCTCAAAAAAAAAAAAAAAAGAGAGAGAGAAAAAGAGTGACTATCCCAGAACCCTTTCCATATTCTGTAGGCTAGAAGCAAGTCACTCTCAAGGGGAGAGGATTACAAAGGTGTGACTCTCTGGTGCATCACCTTAGGGTGTGTCTGACATATTTTTATTCCCTATAAAAGAGATGATCCAAATGATCTCCATAGATCGCTCTTCCAAATATAAAACTATGCTTCAAATTATAGGACCTTAAATTAGAACTTTATAGTTTTCTTTTACATTAATAATCTATCATGCAAGAATAAGTAGAAGTTATTTATTAAAGAAAAATTTAAATATTCTACCTTATAGAAATGAAACAACCTATTTCCGCATTATTTTGTCTATTTCATTTGAATTCACATTTAAAAAGATTAAAGATCCTTGAGTCAGAAAAGTGATTTGAGTGAGAAAAAGAAGGCAAATGACATTAATTTTATGATACTAAAATTTTTTCTTAAATTTGAGAAAGATTATGGAAGTAAAAGTTAAAATACAGTTTAAAATACTAACATAAGACTTTGCAGTCTTAATAGTGGAGTTTGGCTTTTTGAGAAGAAGGAAAATGTATGTTAGAGCCAAAAATATGACTCCTTTGGCTGTGACCAGGATTTCCTCTTCCCACCTTAGGGACTAGAAAGTAGAGGTAGGAAAATTTCATTTTGGAGCCAAGTGTGACTTGTTTAGTTCAAGTCATAATTTATTGCACATACCTGAGGGACCTGAAAATAAAGAAACCCACTATGAAATGTTGATAATGGGCTACTCTGAAGGTAAGCATTAAGCTAACTTTCCCAGTGAGGATTTTTTTTCACTTCCACCTTTCCCAGATGCTTCTGATCATTCATAAGGATATACTTAATCGTATAATAGTTAAAAAGAAAACTTTCTGTGCACTAAGCCAAAGTATTTGAGGGGCATGAGAATGAACCAAGGCTTTTATATGACTAGATGTTGACGGAAAAGTATAACTAAAATAAAAGTTGTTTTCTTTTTCATGTAATTAAGTCACAGTATAACAAGGCTGGCTTTTTAATGGATATCTAAAGCAAATCCTTTGGCCAGTTACTATGCTCTAACAACCACAGAAGTATTCAACTTTATAATTGAGGCATCCACCTCTCCAATCGGTGACATGGACATAGTTTGTGAGACATGATAAGGTACAAATATATTTAGGTTTTAAAATTGTATTTCATTTGTATTGCGTAGCATAGTTTAGCATAATAGTATATAGAAAAGTTCTCTTTCATAGGTATTGTTCCTTTTACTTCTCCAAAGAAAAATTTATAAAACCATGGCATGTGGCTAAAAATGTTTATATTTTTTAAATGTTGAAGTGGTGTGTTAGATTTTTATAATTGGTTTAATAAAATTTGATGGTACTTTTCATTGTCAGCAGTGCCCTTACAATGATTAAAATAATTTATCATGCTAATAAATTTTATGTTTGTGTATTTTTTTTTGGTAATATAGTATGTTGAGTTACCAAATTAGATTTTATTTGGAAACTATTTACAATTCACATAGTGATTTGAATGTGTATTTTACTATTAGCATACAAGAACAATTATGAGTTCCTTTTTAAGGAAAATTTTCTTAGCTCTAATGTACCAAACTATTAGGGTATATATTATTTTAATCAATTTTTAAAAATTACATTTATAATTGAAAAATTCAGACATCTATTTTAGTTATATTTGTTATTGACTTTATAATAAACACACACTTAAATAAGTTGATAGGCTTCCATGCATTGTTGGCATTTTATAAACCACAGAAAAAGGGTGCTTTCCCTAAAGGATAACAGCATTAATAAAGTAGAGTGCACATTAAACCATGTTAAACCAGTGCTTTCAACTGTCAAAATTTTATCAGATGATGGTGGTATTGGAATTAAAAAAAATTTTTTTTGAAACAGAGTCTCACTATGTTGCCTGGGTTGGTCCTGGGCTCAAGTGATCCTCTGCCTCAGCTCCCGAGCAGCTGGGATTACAGACTCTTACCAGTTGCACCTGGCTCTGTTAGAACTCTTAAATTCAACAGATTTCTTTTTAAGGAGAATGATACTGTTCCATTATTATTCCTTTTGCTTTGACAGCAATGTGAATATTCACCAGAAAATGAATGAGGGCAGGAACACAAAGGACTGTAGTATATCAAGAGGAACTTGGTTTCAGAAACAAACCTTTTAAGTAGATTTATCTTTTCCTTTTGAGTAGATTCATATATCCCTTTTGAATTACTTTTCTATCAAAATTATGTTAATGATGGCAGGATGTGGTGGCTCATGCCTGTTATCCCAACACTTTGGGAGGCTGAGATGGGTGGATCATTTGAGGTCAGGAGTTCAAGACCAGTCTGGCCAACATACTGAAACCCCATCTCTACTAAAAACACAAAAAATTAGTCCAGCGTGGCGGCACACATCTGTAATGTCAGCTACTTGGGAAGCTGAGGCAGAAGAATCACTTGAACCCAGGGGGCAAAGGTTGCAGTGAGCCGAAATTGCGCCACTGCACGCCTGTCTGGGCAACAGAGTAAGATGCTGTCTCAAAAAAAAAAAAAAAAAATTATGTTAATGATATTGAATGTTTTATGATGCATTTATTCATTTAACAAACCTTTTTTTAAGAGCTTTGTACGAAATGCAGCAGGTGTTAAAATGAACAAGATGCTATCTCTACACTAGTGATGTCAATAATTTGCTAAAGAACAGGAACATATAGGCTGGGTGCGGCAGCTCACGCCTATAAACCCAGCACTTTGGGAGGCTGAGATGGGCAGATCATGAGGTCAGGAGATTGAGACCATCCTGGCCAACATGGTGAAACCCCTGAAAATACAAAAATTAGCCTGGTGTGGTGGTGTGTGCCTATAGTCCCAACTACTCAGGAGGCTGAGGCAGGAGAATTGGTTGAACCCGGGAGGCGAGCTTGCAGTGAGATGAGATAGTGCCACTGCACTCCAGCCTGGGAATAGAGCAAGACTCTGTCTCAAAAAAAAAAAAAAAAAAAAAAAAGGAGCAGGAACATATAACAAGATGCTTTGGTGAAATAGAAAGCAGGTGCTCAGATGCTTAGAAAAACTGAAGTTGACCAACATCTTTTGCCTTCCTTGCAGATATCAATTTACTTTGACTAACTTGCCTAAAAGGGATGGAGGAGCCAGAGAGATGAGATGTGAATCTTCTCTACAGTGAGATTCAAATTTACAAACGTTTGATAATGTGGAATGGCCTCATGAGATGTTAGATTACAACAAAACTATTCAGATTATAAAACTATTCAAAATAGGCCAGGTGCAGTGGCTGACACCCAGGAGGCCGGGGTGGGCAGATCACTTGAGGTCAGGAGTTGGAGACCAACCTGGCCAACATGATGAAACTCCGTCTCTACTAAAAATACAGAAATTAGTGGGTGTGATGGCGTAATCCCAGCTACTTAGGAGGCTGAGACACTAGAATTGCCTGAACTTAGGAGGTAGAGGTCACAATGAACTGAGATTGCACCACTGCGCTCCAGCCTGGGTGACAGAGACTGCATCTCAAAAAAAAAAAAAAAAAAAAAAAAAAAAAAATTCAAAATAAAAAAAAAACCATTTTTTTTTTTTTTTTTTTTTTTAAATATCTGGCTAGAACACCAAGTACTATAATAGACTCAGGGGACACAGTGCTAACAACACAGTTATAGCCCCCCTGTCTCATGTAGCTTATAGTCTAGCAAGGAATATTGACATTAACGTAATGAAGAAACAATCATAGTTGTGATGAAGGCTATAAGAAAAAGTCACAGGAACCCTGAGAACGTTATAGCAGGTCTTTGGGGATCAAGAAAGGCTTCCTGAGGAAGTGATATTTAACCTGACACCGGAAAGAAAACTAGGAGTTATGAATGTGTACAAAATGGATAAGAGTATTCTCAACAGAGAGAACAGCATGTGCTAAGGTTCTAAGGTGGAAAGAGGATAGTTTCAAAGAACTGAAAGAAGCTGAAGTGGTGAGTTGGGGAATGGCATATGAATAGAGGCTGGAAGAGGTATTTAGGAGCCAAATCACTTAGGACTCTGTATGCCATTTTCAGGATTTGGGACTTTATTCTAAATTATGGGAAATCAGATCCAGGAACACAGCCTGAGGTCAAAGTGGAGTTCTGGTTATAGTGGAGCATCTGATACAGAGACCCACCTGGATTTAGCTCCGATAATAATACATGGTTACCCAGGGGAAATGGCTGTGAATATAAACTTAAAGTGCTGTAATACTTAACTTTTAAACATTTAGGAGCTCAGCAACTTGCTCTTGGAATTTTTGGAAATACTTAGGTTCTAACACAGATATGGGAGAAAAAACCTTGTCACCTCTAACAGTCTAGAATTAGTATATCCTCAATTACTTTAACCTTTCTTTTCCTCCTCAGAGTCCTTTTTTTCCCCTAGCTTTTTTTTAAAAAATATAATTTGGCCAAAAGTATTATTAGAAGCAGTTTCTAAGTGTATCTTGAAATTCCAAAATTAAAACCTAATTTAAATCTGAGTAAGCTGTCTAGGTTAACGAATTGTATAACTGCCTTGGCCAGTAAAAAATGAGTTAATGAAAACTCGTTTCCATTCCTTCTGAAAAACAAATGAACAAACACAAAAACACAAAACAAATGGATGAATTCCCCATATTTTTAAAAGATATTTTAGAATCAAGGATGGAAATATTCAAAATCACAGAATTTTAAGCAAATTCAGTTGATAACTTTATTAACATTCATGTCATTTTATTTCCTTAGAAAAAAAAACTCCATGCCTGAAAATATTGCTGCACATTTCTCTGGATAATTAATAAAACAAGTAAAAACTTTGTTTTGATTTTTGAACAATTATTTTCTTATAAGAAAATAACTTTTTCATCTTATTTTTGGTAAGAACAGGAACTTTGACCTTTATATATTAATTTTGTTCTCAAACTAGATCAGAGGCTTTAAAAGTTAAATTATCACCCTGAGGACCTGTAAGGTTGATTGACACTTACCTACTTACGTTGTCATGGAACATAATCAGCAGCTCGATGGAATTGTTTTAGCTTCTCTGAAAATAACTAATTTTTTTCTTTAGAGGAGACTTTGAGCTGTGAATTTTAATTAGTTTACTCAGTCAAATTCTCTCAATGCCTACAGAGTGTAGACATGTAGACAGGTTTCAGGTGACTGTGTCACTTTTTTTTCTAACTGTAAAGCTTTAAGGTCTCAACATAAGCTGTAGTAGATATTGCTGTTCCATGTTTACAACATCACTCATTCCTGTTTTTCCCTAGGATTAAAGGCTTCAAAGCTTGGGAATGAGTTCAGTTTATACTTTCTAACTATAGGATACATCACCCAAGTGTGTCAGTGATAAGCTATACAATAACTCAGTATATTTTTCTACTACATCAAGTGTTCCAGATTTGTGGCTTGAAATTATTTTCAAGCTGTGTTTCTCAAACTTGGCACTATTGACATTTTGGACTGGGTAGTTCTTTGTTCTGAGGGTGTCCTGTGCATTCGAGGGTGTTTAACAGCATCTCTAGCGTTTACCCACTAGATGCGAGTTGTGGGATCAAGACATCTCCCACGGTCACCCTGCCATCAGTTGTGACAACCCAAAATATCTCTTGACATTGCCAATATTTTCTGGTAGTCAAAATTGCTCTTGGTTGAGCACCACTGTTTTACATAGTGAGATGTACAAATGTCTGCATTGAATTAAAATAATCTGTATTTATTTTTAAATTGTGTTTTATCAAGTTGAAAAAAGTCCAATAAAGCGCTTACTGAGAGTCTAATATATATTTAACACAGTGGATAGCTTTCTCTTATAATAGTCTTTTGGCCTCCACCCCACTCCCAGCTCCTGCTTCTGAGAGGCAGTGCCTTTCACTTTAGCTATTTTATCTGGTGTTTACCTCCATATTTTATCTTTATTTAATCAGTTTTAGACATGAACTATTAAATTCCTATTTGAGACAGGATTTTAGCCCATTTACTCTGCTTTTTCCTTCTTATAGCTTCTCAATATAGTTATATTACAATTTTAATTAAATCTGTAGTTATTTATGGTATCATGACTGAAAATACTATTCACTGTAATCAAATGATTTCCATTTTGAACTCTAAGGTTGATAGAACTCTTCTCTCTTCCACTTTTTTTAAAAAGATCTTTATGTAAATAAATTTGTCAGCTTCCAATAGATGTGTGTCATGCCTCTCAATACAATTTTTCTATCGGACCTGTCAGATAACAGGCCAGTTCCTTTTTTCCCCAGGAGACATCACTTCTGGAGCCTCCTGATCTTCTACTTCAGTCAGAACTATTATCAAGCCCACCCAACTGCTAATATCCTGTGATTTTCCTTTGCTATCATCCTAGGAATTTGATTGGCCTATCTTCTGTGATGGATTGCCAGTTTCCTGGGTCTCAGATCTTCCTCTTGTTTCTAACTGTTTCGTCTTTGTGGTACACATCCTCCCAACAGTTTCCTTATGTCTCCATTTCCTAAGACTTTCTGAACTGCTGCAGGTCAAACTGGCTTATGT
This sequence comes from Cebus imitator, assembly GCF_001604975.1. NCBI lineage: Eukaryota > Metazoa > Chordata > Mammalia > Primates > Cebidae > Cebus > Cebus imitator. The sequence continues at coordinate 2,438,267 of NW_016107436.1, forward strand.
CCCAGCAGTAGCTCTGTGGGTACATTTGTTTGAACTTTCTCTTTTATGCTTAGTCATTTACCATTTGTCCATCTGTCTTTTATGTTCATATATTGGGACTTGGAATTAGATGTCTGTTACTTTTATTGAAGTTGGAGACTATGTTTCTCCTTCCTATTTGTTTTGTAATTTGAAGGCAGTTTATCTGACAGGGAAGGGAAAAAGAAATGTCTGGATTTTTTTTTTTTTTTAACTTATTGAAATCAGAAGTCTGCATTACTTTCTAAGACAAAGCATGAGTTATCAAAGTGCTATGATTCCATGTGTCTTATTAAAACTTACATTCACATTTGAAAAGCTCTGAATCAAATATTCCTGGCAATAATAATTCAAAGGTAGAAAGTGATCATATATTTTAAAAAACCTTTTCGGCCAGGCATGGTGGCTCACACCTGTAATGCCAGCATTTTGAGAGGATGAGGTAGACAGATCACTTGAGGTCAGGAGTTCAAGACCAGCTTGACCAAATGGTGAAACGCTGTCTCTAGTAAAAATACAAAAATTAGCCGGGCATGGTAGTGCACACCTATAATCCTAGCTACTAGGGAGGCTGAGGCATAAGAATTGCTTGAACTGGAGGGGGCAGAGGTTGCAGTGTCCAAGATTGTACCACTCTACTCCAGCCCGGGCAACAGAGCAAGAGTCCATCTCAAAAAAAAAAAAATATATATCAAACCTTTGCTTATGTTTGAAAGATAATATATATATATATATAGAGAGAGTGAGAGAGAGAGAGGCACAGTCTCTGTTACCCATGATGAAGTACAGTGGTGTGATTATGGCTCACTCCAGCCTAAAACTCCTGGGCTCAAATGATCTCCTCCTACCTTAGCCTCCTAAGTAGCTGGGACTATAGACTCTAACAACCATGCCCAGCTAATTTTTATTTTGTAGAGAAAGGGTCTTGCTATGTTGCCCAGGCTGGTCCTGAACTCCTGGCCTCAAGTGATCCTCCTGCCTCAGCTTCCCAAAGTGCTGGGATTATAAACCACCCAGGTGAGCCACCACACCTGGCCCTGAAATATGACTCGGACATAATAATAAAAATCTAGATAGCAAAAGTGTTATACTTTGATCTTTTGGACTGTGGAGGTAATAAAGTTTTAAGGTTTTAAGTATATTTTCAGTATTTTCCAGTACTCACTTAATCTTTTTTCTTATGTTCATACTTGCTCTTGCTTACGTTTGTTTTTAGATGTTAGGGTTTAATCATATGAAAGCTGACTCTGAGCCTCCTCTCACTGGGATTAACTTTTACTTTTTATGCTACCATTGCCAGAAACCTTTATATAATTCCCTGAGTGCCATTATGCTTCATATTACATCTTCTGGTATCCAAAAGCCTCTTCCATAAGCAGTCTTGCCTTTTTCCTGTGTTATGTAAGGTAGATGTAGGTCTCTGTCACCTGCTGAATACACTACTCCTCATTCCCCTTATTAAATCATCTTAATGTTGGCTCATTTCTTTAAGAAGCTCTGGTTCTATTTACTGCTTTATGACATAAGATAATATTTTATTTTGTTAGTTGTTATTGCTAGCAAGAGTTTATTCATAGTTATTGGGCTCTCATATGTGACTTTAACAAGAAAAGCTCTAGATTGTAAAATATTTGAATAAAATAATGTTTAGACTAATATGGTACCAATGATGTACTCATTCTTACAGATTATACCACTAGCATATTTTATGTAGTTATGCTTTCAAAAACACCTCATCAGTTGAAAAGTGACCAAAAAGTATTATGGAGGATATTAAAGAGTGCTAATGTTAAGTTTTTAAAGAAAATTTAAGATCAATTGTAAAAGTTGTTTTTTAAAAGATTTGTTTCAAAACTGTTTGAACACTGTTCTGTATGTATTCTGCCAATGTATATATTTTCATTGATACTTGATGAAAAAGTAGCCAATCCAAGAACCCAAGAAACTTACTTTTTAAGTCACCAAAAGTAATGTGCCAATACGTTGAGTAATGTAGTCAAAGCTCTTTCAGAAGGAATTGCTAAAGGTGGTAAAATGATTTGGGGTGAATGGACTAAGGTAATGACTATGGCCTCCACAGCCGTATGGCTTATTTCACATACCAGGCAGCAATATGTTATGACAGCCTTTAAAGTCCACTGAGGGACTCCATGTTTGGGTCCCCTTCCACGAACACTCCCTTTGTGGAAGCTGTCTCTCTCTCCTGGATTTCTCCTCTGGAGTCCCCTTCCACTCTCTCGTGGAAGCCTGTCTCCTTCTCCTAAACTCCATCTCTCTTTCTATTCCTTCCACTCAGTGTGGAAGCTGCTTTCCTCTCCTGGATTCCATCTTTCTGGATTTTCTCACTCAGTGTGAGAGTTAGCTATTTCTTTCTCTCTCCTTCTGTTTCTCTCTCTCTCTAAATAAATCACTTTCTACAAACAAAAAATAAAATAAAAAAGTCCACTGAAATCTGCACTGGGTTTCAGAAATAGGGGGTGAGTAATGACTTCCCAGTCCACTTACCTCTGATATCTGATGCTTTACTGTTTCATGCATATTGTCATTTATTTCTTCAACCAATTCTATAATGTAAGGTTGGCAGGAATTGTTTCTCTCTTCTTATAGAAGAAGAAATTGAGAAAGGAAATTATAAAGGGGTACAGTGACTTACACAAGGTCAAACAACTGATGAGTGTCAAAGCCTTGACTCCAAGCCATGTGCTTTTTCTTTTTTTCCATTATACCTTCTTCCTCAAAACATACTATAGTATGAATAGTGACATGTTCTAGAGATGATAATTTAGGTATTTGCAGGTTTGAGTAATATTTTAACATGGACAACCTAATTAAATTGACACAAAGGTCATTACTCTGAAAAATAATTTTTTTTGGGCCAGCCATGGTGGGTCACACCTTAATCCCAGTGCTTTGGGAGGCCAAGACAGGATTGCTTGAGGCCAGGAGTTCAAGACCAGTCTGAGTAATGTAGTGAGACTGTGTCTCTAAAATAATTTTTTTTTAATTAGCCAGGTATGGTGGCACATGTCTTTAAGTCCTAGCTTGGGCCCAGGAGTTGAAGGTTGCAGTGAGCTATGACCATGCCACTGTGCTCCATTCTGGGTGACAGAGCAAGACCTTGTCTCTAAAAAGTAAAAGTAAAAATTTTAATTTAGTCCTTTACAGAATAAGCATACTCAGATTTCTTGCATGTCTTAGAGTATTAACTTTTTAAATAGGAAAATATTAATCTCTACTTTTGTTCTGTGCTCTTAACAAATTATTTTCATAATTTAAAAAAAGCTAAGACTGACACAGTTTTTGCATTATCATTGTCAAAGCATTCATTCAGAAGTGTTTAGATGTTACTGTGTACCCAGTGAACTATTCTGGATAGTAGCCACTAGCTAAATTATTATAACCAGTTAAGGCTGAATATGTTGAGAAGAGAAGATACCTGATTTGAGAGGGATATATTTTGTTCTATTTACTAAATTTGAAATATCCACGTTATTTTTTGTTAACACTGACAATTAGTGATACTAAGTTTAATATAGATTTCTCTACAAAAGAAAGCATCTTATCCAAAATAGTCTTAAAGCATATGTGAAATATATTGCTGTTATTATGTCTTGATAGATTATTGTGGTCAACTTGTAACATAACAGGAAACAACTGTAAACCATTTCTAATGTGCTTTTATCATTATTATTCTTATTTAAAAGGGAGCCTGGCTTTTTAACTCTTGGCAGAAACGAATTTTCCCCATTTAAAAAAAGTACACATACACACACACACACACACACACACACACACACACACAGAAAGTATTTGGTTAACTGTGTCAGAAATCTTGAAAATATGCCAGATGAAATAAAGCCAGCTATATTCTTTTTAATCTAGCTAAATTATATCACATACAAGATCTTATGCTGGGTTTATAATTCTAACCATTGGAATTTATATTGTGGTACCCTGATAGAAGTGTTTATACTATGATGATATGGAACAGTAAATGTCTCTAATGCATAGTCTCTGTCTTCCAGATTTGGTTTGCTGTAAATGTTTAGGCTTTAGGCCCTGCACCTTGGCTAAAGATAAAACTGTTCTAAGCGAGTGTTTGCTAGACAAATGTGTTTATTTTTCTGAAGCAAAGTTTTCTTAATATTTTTAAGTATGGAGTTTAGCTGATTATTTGTTCTTAGTCTCATTTGGAGGCTTGAACTTTTGTCTTCAAGCTTACATTCAAGAAAAAAATTATATTCTTCTGTCAGTTGCTTTCAGGAAGGCATTTATTACTGAAATCATAATACATATTGGTGTGAGTTGGGATAAAATCCACCATCTTACATGTGAAGTGGTAGTAAAGTGAAGAGATGCATTTAGGGTTCCAGCTCAGATTTATCGCACCATTTATTTTTTAGAAGCTACTGATAAAAAAGGCTACCCTTGTACAAAGCTATTTAAGACCAACGTTGAGTTTGACTGAAAGTTGAAAAAGTCTAATGTTAATAATTGTGACCTTAATTTCTTGTTGACATATGCAGTATAATCCTTTTGATTATTTCCTATTGTCTATTACTGCTATAAGTACTCTGCTACTTACACTGTTTCCAATAAAACCAAGGCATGGAGAACTTAAGAAACGTACTGTTCAGTCTCAAGTGTATCATGATATAATAGTAAAAATCAGAATCCAAAATCATATAACTTCTGCTTGAATGCCATCTATCTATTGGGTATTTTTACCCATTCTAAACCACCTCAGTCTTAAGTATCAATGCCTTTGCTATTGAGGATCTTATTTCTACTTGTCAGTTAGGTTAGATTTTGATGCAGATGCATAAATATTTGTCTAAAAACTGTCATAATCGGGGTGCTTTACCTTTGGTACAAACTTGAACTTCAATTATGAAATGATAAATTTTTGTGAATCTGTGCAGCATCTCAACCAATGGATTGCAAACTCAAGCAGCTACATGAGTTAAACAGGTTATTTAAATGAGTGGGTTAGAGGACAGTGGCGAAGCAGCCAGATTTTTAGATGGTGGCAAATAAATTCTAATTATTTTAAGCCACAGTAAGGGCCATGCAAAACACAACTATGGGCCTTCAGTTTGCAACCTTTGATAAAATAGTTTGTCTTTTCCCTGCTGTTCACGTCCCTCCAAATTAACATGTATGCTAATTTATTGGGGATGAGGAGCAAGTGGTTTAAACTGTTTCCAGAAAGTACAATTAAGTATAGCTTTCTATTTTGGGAAAGGCTTGTACAATGTATTTGAAAAGTAATGTTAACTGGTCTAAAAGATCATCTTTCCAACCCACACTTGAGCTCAGTTTATGGTGTTTACTTTCTGTCAAAACTTAGAAAAAACATTCACAGTTAACTTTCATAATGTAAAATGTCTGTCTCATTAGGCATTAAGGAAGCATTGGTCAATAGGTATAATGTTGTTAGATTATATGGCTAATGTGAATGTGGGTATGACCTCCCAAATAGATCAAAGACTAATCTCTTTGACAGTTACAAGATGACAGAGCTTGCCTTGGGCCTTTTGCTTCTGCACATTGAAACTATTTGTTCAGAAAGCATGCCTGAAGAATAAGAATGTGTTTATAAGGATGAGCAGGTAAAAGTAAAAGGTTGTCTTTTGACATTTCAACTAATCCCTTCCAGCCTTTGGTTTACTTAACATTTAGGCTATTTGCTGGCAGGAGAAACTGGCTTTTTCACATATGTTGTATGTCATTTTAAATTGGGCATTGATTTTCATGCTTGATAATCCCTCAGTGTACAATGAAATAGATTCTGATGTCATTAAAATGAGGTGTACTCACTTTCTACCTTTTCTAAACCCTTAGTTTTGCTTTTGCCAATTAATTTGATCTCACGAAGTAATTTTTATTACATATTAGTTTTATATTCTGTTTCTTTATGTAATAAATATTTCAAAGTTAACCTTTATATACAGTTCATTTCAGGGTTTTGTTATTGTTTGAGAGTTTTTTGTTTTTTTTGTGGGTTTTTAAGCTTTTTATCTAAAATTAATTCGCTTGGGCAAAATATTGGCAGTATTTTAATGGCCATTTGGAGTGTAAAAGGTGTTTGAAAATTTGTAATAAAACAATGTAGATATACAGAAAATTTAAATTATGTTAATGAAAAATAAAAGACCAAGGAGACATAATTTTATTTAATCTGATAGTTGCTATGTTAGCTCTAAATATTCAGTTTTTAACTAATACTTCCTAGAGCAACTTGTCTTAGGACCAGTGACCACTGTAATATATCATTTTGTCCATGTAGTAGGAAAATTTGAAAACACCTAAGGTATTATGCCTGACAGAGTAGATGTCAAATTTCTTTGAGGAAAATATTGTTAAAGCACAGATGCTACTTTAGTTAACATTTTGGAGAGATAGGTAGGAAACACATATATTTTTCCCAGTTGCAGAGAATTTTTAAAGTATTTTTCTTCTAATCTTAATTATCATGAGCTTTATTGCTGAACTTCCAGGAAGGGTGTTTACATATCATTTAATATTTACTATTGTATTATATTATCTTTTATTACTTATTTATGTTGCCTTAAAAAGCAAAGTTGGGCTGGGCGCGGTGGCTCACGCCTATAATCCTAGCACTTTGGGAGGCTGAGGCAGGTGGATCACAAAGTCAAGAGATCAAGACCATCCTGGCTAACACAATGAAACCCCATCTCTGCAAAAATACAAAAAATTAGCCGAGTATGTTGGCATGCACCTGTAATCCCAGCTACTTGGGAGGTTGAGGCAGGAGAATTACTTCAACCTAGGAGATGGAGGTTGCAGTGAGCCAAGATCGAACCACTGCACTCCAGCCTGGGTGACAGCAATACTCTCTCAAAAAAAAGTAAAGGTTATGTCCTTTGTATTCTAGTTATAAAGTTTTATTTTAGAAATTTGACAGATTCTTTTGAGGGGCTGTAAAATAAAAAGGGTGGGGTTTTGAGGTTTTTTTTTTTTTTTTTTCCTCTCTGTGACTGTTAAAAAGCTTAGATTTTAACCAGGTGTGGTGGCTCATGCCTGTAATCTCAGCACTTTGGGAGGCCGAGGTGGGCAGATTCAATGAGGTCAAGAGATTGAGACCATCCTGGCCTACATGATAAAACCCCATCTCTACTAAAAATACAAAAATTAGTTGGGCATGGTGGTGTACGCCTGTAGTCCCAGCTACTCTGAAGGCTGAGGCAAGAGAATCTCTTGAACCCAGGAGATGGAGGTTGCAGTGAGCCGAGATCGCACCACTGCACTCCAGTCTGGCGACAGAGCAAGACTCCGTCTCAAAAAAAAAAAAAAAAAAAAAAACTTAGATTTTACTCTTACAGTAAGATACAAATTTTTACCTCCCAATTTGAAAGCTACTTTTCAGAAGTGTACTGTTCTCTTTCCTTAATAGTGTTATAGACTACACTGAAAATACTTTATTTTTTTCTTGAGTAGGTTTATAGCTTAGTAAAGTATTATGCAGTAAAATAGGGGTCACTTGAACCTAAGCACTGCAATACCATGACACTCGGTTAGACCTAGACAACTGCTAAGTGACTCACTGCTGGTTGTATGTACAGCATGGATAGACTGGACAAAGGGATGGTTCACATCTGGGTGGGATGGAGCAGGATAGCATGAGATGTCATCATAATACTCAGAACAGTGGTCAATTTAAAACAGGAAGTATTTCTGGAGTTTTTTATTTAATGTTTTTGAACCACAGTTGACTGCAGTTAACTTAAACCACTGTAGATAAGAGGGAACTACTGTATAAGGTCTGTTAATTTATCTTGAAAGTCTAAAATTTTTCCAAGAAATTTACTCTTTATTTTTTAGTTGACAGATAATTATTGTACATATTCATGGGGTACATAGTGAGGTTTTGATACATATGATGTTTATTGATTAGATCAGGGTAAATAGCATATCTGTCATCTCAAACATCATTTCTTTGTGTCGGAAACATCCTAGTTATTTGAAATGATGTAATATATCATTGTTAACTACAGTCATTCTATTGTGGTATAAAAGATTACAACTTATTCCTCCTATCTAGCTGTAATTTTATATTATTTAACAAATCTCAGCCAGGTGCTGTGGCTCGTGCCTATTTTCCTAGCACTTTGGGAGGCCAAGGTGAGAGATTTTCTTGAGTTCACTAATTGGAGACCATCCTAGGCAACATAGCAAGACCTCATTTCTACTAAAAATTAAAAAAAAAAAAAATTGACCAGGCATGGTGGCACATATTTTTAGTCCAAGCTACTTGGGAGGCTGAGGTGGGAGGATCACTTGAGCCTGGGAGGTCAACGCTGGAGTAAGCTGTAATTGCACCACTGCCCTCCAGCCTGGGTGACAGAGTGAGGCCCTGCCTCTCAAAAAAAAAACAAATATTTCCTTATCCCTCCTTTCCTCCTCCCCTTCCCATCTGATAGTATCCTCTGATCTACTTTTTATTTTTATGAGATTAACATTTTTAAGCTTTCACACATGAGTAAGAACATGCGGTGTTTGTTTTTATTTCACCTAAGGTAGTGTCCTCACATCCATCCATGTTACCATGAATGGCAGGATTTCATTCTTTTTTTATGGCTGATTAGTATTCCATTGTGTATGTATACCACATTTCTTTATTGTCATCTGTTGTTGGATACCTAGATTCATTCCGTATCTTGGTTATTAAGAATAGTGCTGCAATAAACATAGGGATGCCGATGTCTCTTCAATTTAATGATTTCCTCCAAGAAAGTAACTCTACATATCTTTATTTAGGCTTCTACCACAAAAATATATAGGTAGCCCTCTGTATTTATGGGTTCTGCATCTATGGATTCACCCAAGTGTGAATCGAAAATATTTGAAAAAAGAAAATTGCCTCTGTACTGAACATGTACAGATATTTTTTCTTGTCATTATTCCCTAAACACTACAATGTAACAACTATTTGCATAGCTTTACATCATATTAGCTATTAAAGTAATCGAGAGATTATTTAAAGTATGGGAGGATGTGAGTAGGTTATGCAAATACTAACTCGTTTTATATCAAGGACTTGAATATCCATGGATTTTGGTATTTGAAGGAAGTTCTGAAACCAATCGCCCATCAATACCAAGGGACAACTGTGCCATTTGATATACTTGTCCTGGAATACTGCAGTTGTACCAGATTATTGCCTGGAGACAGTTATCGGGCCACAGTGCAGGGAGAATAAACTCAAACAGAGCTTGGTGGTCATACTGAATTAAAGAGATAGAGTTTAGGGAAAGTCCATGGCAGCTAGAATTTGCAAGGCAGAGTATGAGAGACGATGGAGCTACATAGAGAGAAAGCTCCAGGTATCTGCATAGGAATCCCCTTGAGTTTTTGGTCGAGTATTAATTGCTGTATATGTGAGAGGAAGCTACATAAGGCCAGGGAAATACGTACGCAGAAAAATTCCTAGAACTTCCAAAGTTTTCGGAATAATTTGAGTTCCCAGCAGCCACAGGAGAAAAGACTATATAACACACAAAGTACTTGATACAATGATCAAAAGAGTTTCACCTTTGTATGGGGAATAAATTAGCTCTAGACTAAAGGCTGCTCTTCACTTTCCCTAACAAGGGTAAGTCTCAAAAGAATAAACTGGTTCCAAATACCCTAATTGCATTCACAACAAAATCCAGTAACCACTGACTTAATGCTCACAATGTCTAGTATCCAATCAAAAATTAGCAGGCATGCAAAGAAGAGAATTCAGCCGTGAATACAGAGGAAAATCAATCAATAGAAACAAAACCAGAAATGACAGAGATGTTAGAACTGGCTAGCAGACTAGGATTTTTAAAATATGTTTTGTGTTCTGTTAATTCAAAGAAGATAGAAGAAAATGTCAGTATACTGAAAAGAGAAACAGGAGCTATTTTTTAAATACCTGTGTGAAATCTCTCGATATGAAACAAAAAATACACTGGATGAATTAGACAGTGCAGAAGGAAAAGTTAGTGAACTTGAAATCTTAGAAATAAAAATTATCCAAAATTAAGCGTAGAGTGAAAAAAGTATCAGTGACATGGAGTAGTATAAAGTAGCCTAATAAAGTTGTAATACAAGAAGGAAAAGAAAGTGTTTGGAGGCAGAGGAATATATATATTTAGAGAAGTAATGGTTCAAAAATTTTCAAGTTTCATAGAAGCTATAAGCCCACAGATCCAAGAAGCTTAACAAAATTCAAGCAGAATACATGTAACAGCACATTGTAATCAAATCAAAAGTCACTAAAAGAAAGGGGGACATTACAGAGATAGGACAATAGCATATTTTTTCTTCAGAACTATGCAAATCAGAAAATAATGAAAGTACATCTTTAACAAAAGAAAACCTGTCAATTTAGAATTATTGATCAAATGGGGCAATCTCTCAAAAATGAAGATAGTGAAGGCTTTTCAGAAAAAAACAAAAGCTGAAAGAACTAATTGCCAGCAAACCTGAACTACTAATATTAAAGAAAGTTCTTGAGGTAGAAGGAAAATGATACCAGATGGAAATTTAAACCTACATGAGAAAATGAAGCGTGCCAGAAATGGCAAATCTGTAGGCAAATATCTTTTAAAAGATAATCTTTTTGGACAAAATGGAAATCTGAATAAAATACATAGATTATTTAATACTAATGTACTAATGTTAATTTCTTAGTTTGACATGTGCTATAGTAATATAAGATGTTAACATTGGGGAAATTGGATAAGGGTATAAGGAATCTCTGTACTATCTTTGCAGCTTTTCTGTAAATCTAAACACAAACATTTAAAAGATAATGTACTGTTTAAAGCATAAATAATCAAAATGTTTTATGGGTTTATAGCATATATAAAACTAAAATACATGGCAACAGTAGCATAAAGGACAATAAAAGGAAATGGAAGTATATTGTGGTATTGTTTTTACATCATATGTGAGGTGGTATAATATCATTTTAAGGTAGACTAATAAGGTTATATATTATAAGCCCTAGAGCAATCACACACACGCAAAGACATAGCCAATAATCCAGTAGTGGAAATCGTATGGAAATATTAGTCGGGGGGAAAAAACTTGATTGATCCAAAAGATAAAAAGAAAATGGGACAGACTAGCAGGGAAGCAAGGTGGTAGTCTTAAACCCAGTCACAACAATAACTGCATTAAATGTAAATGTTCTAAACATTGCAATTAAAAAGCAGAGATTACCAGACTGGATAAATGTAAAAGAATGAACTACCCATATATCGTTCAGCATGAACGAATACTAAATGAAAAAAGACACAAGTCATTACATAGTGTGTGATAATATTTATATGAAATTCTATAAAGGGCAAAACAGAAGGCAGATCAGTGGTTGCCAGGGCCAGCAGTGGAGGAAAGAAATTTACTATAAAGGAATAAGAAGGAACTTTTGGGGGTGATGAAAATGTTCTATTTTGTGATTATGATGGTGGTTACATGGCTATATATGCCAAAACTCAGCTACTTGTATTGTGGATTTAATGAATGTAAGTTCAGTAAATCTGAGATCACACGGCTGATTAGTTATATGCATTAGGTAACTTAAGGAATGTGAAGCTAAATAAGACTATTTTAAGTGAAATGAAAAAATAAGTACTGAAAAAATAAAATATCTTTACCCTAAAAATATGTATTTTCAAACTGTTAGAAGTTAATATGATATTTAAAATGAACTTTTATTATGTACTAAATTTTAAAATATGTTTTAAAATTATTAGGTTGAACTAAAACGACAATACAATGACCACCATTCAAAACTGAGAGGTCTTTTACCTGGCCGTCAGTGGTATGAAATTCAAGCATACAGGGCCTTAAACCAGGCCCTTGGTAGGTAAGTGGAGTGAAATTTAATATAATGTAATATTATCTGTGACAGTGCTGTATATATAAAGCTAGTCTTGCTACTTTACTCTTTATAATAAATTTGGTAAAATTTTATTTGACTAGAACCTTAGGAACTGGTATATTTTCAATGAAGTTATTCCCAAAACAAAACTCACAGTTTGCTAAAGTTTAAAGAATTTTATGGGTCTAACAATGAATAGCACACAAAGATGCTAAGTAAATATTTATTGAAGGAAACTTATCCAAGTTTTGTCTTATGAATATCAAAGCTCAGATAATGATTTTATAGATAAACAGAACTCTCTCCTCCCTTCCCCCAAAATGTCAGGGAAGAAAATTGATATATCAGCCACTGTGAGGAGATATTCTGTTTGAAAGTGCACTTTCAGTAACTGAAAGTGTATAGAATCTGCGTATCTGTTAATTTACGTCATCAAATACAAACAGAATCTGTTTTACTGCCCAGTGACCTTTTGTAGTTGCACAATTTTTTATCCGGCTTCTATGTAAAGAAGGTATCTGACAGAAAAAAATACCATTTTCATTTTAATGTTATTTCTGAGGTTTAGATAACAGTATGATTACCATCTATACTTTCTTGTGTCTTTTATGTATAGTGATAATGTTGAAGGATAACATTGGAACTGAAGGATATTGAATAATTAAAGAAAAAAATAAAATAATAGTTACTTTTTTTTTTTTTTTTTTTTAAGACAGTCTCACTCTGTCACCCAGGCTGGAGTGCAGTGGCATGATCTCGGCTCACTGAACCTCCACCGCCTGGGTTCAAGCGATTTTCCTGCCTCAGCCTCCCGAGTAGCTGGGATTACAGGCATGTGCCACCATACCCACCTAATTTTTGTATTTTTAGTAGAGATGGGGTTTCACCATGTTGGCCTGGCTGGTCAGGAACTCCTGGCCTCAAGTGATACATCCACTTTAGCCTCCCAAAGTGGTTGGATTACAGGTATGAGCTATTCGGGAGGCTAAGGTAGGAGGATCGCTTGAGCCTGGGTGGTGGGGGTTGCAGTGAGCCAAAATGATTCCACTGCATTCCAGCCTGGGCAACAGAGCCAGACCCTGTCTCAAACAAAAAAAAAAAAAAAAAAAGCAAATCATTCAAGAAGGGTTAAAACAAGCCATAGTCATGGTCCTAAAGAATTAACACCAAACTGGGCCAGGCACAGTGCCTCACACCTATAATCCCAGCACTTTGGGAGGCTGAGGCGGGTGGATCACGAGATCAGGAGTTCAAGACCAGCCTGGTCAATATGATTAAACCCCTTTTCTGCTAAAAACATACAAAAGTTAGCCAGGCATGGTTGCAGGCACCTGTAGTCCCAGCTATTCAGGAGGCTGAGGCAGGAGAATTGCTTGAACTGGGAGGCAGAGGTTGCAGTGAGCCAAGCTTGCGCCACTGTACTCCAGCCTGGGCGACAGAGCAAAACTGTCTTAAAAAAAAAAAAAGAACACTGACTAAACATTTCATCATGATATTCCTATTTCTAAGCATTCTTGCCCATTAAGATTTGTGCTTTGTGAAACTCATTTTTATATATTTTATATAGTCATGCATCACTTAATGACAACAATATGTTCTGAAAAGTGAGTTGTTAATCAATTTAATCATTGTGGGAACATTATGGAGTGTACTTACACAAACCTAGATAGTATAGTCTACTCCACATCTAGGCTACATGGTATAGCCTATTGCTCCTAGATTACCTACCTGTACAACATGTTACTGTACTGTAGACAATTGTAACACAATGGTAAGTATTTGAGTATATAAATGTAGAAAAGATAGAGTAAAAATATGGTATACAAATACAGTATATTAAAAACGGTACAAATATATGTGGTACTTATCATGAATAGAGCTTACAGGACTATAAGTTGCTCTGAATGAGTCGACTGAGTAGTGTTATGTTTTTGCATTCTCAACAACCGTGTCTCAAGTGCTTGTTGAATTAATGAAAAATGTGAGGTTCAGTGCTTTTTCCTACTATGACCATATTGCCCAGAGAGCTTTTAGAGCTTCAAAACTTGCTTTCCTAGAATATCATAAAAATCGTGCATTTATAGTATTGATATATAATACTGTACTTTTAGTATTTTATTAACTTTTTTAAATGGAGAGCCCAGCTCTCATTTTATTGATTTTGAGGGAATATCAACAATTAATAATTTGTTACAAAGGAACTTATCCTTTGAAAAATCAATCAGTAAGTAAAATTTTTTAAATTAAAAAAATAAAGATCAAGCAAATGTTTTGTTATTTAATAAAACTCATAATGTGTATTGATTGACAGAAAAGGTGCTTATACTCTGAGTCACTCTTCTTGTAAGGGGTACATCTAGAAGATCTAAAGTAAGCAGAAACCAATGGATTCTTTTTAGTGTTATTTTTTTTAAGCCCACATGGGACTGTTAGAGTATTTGAAGTACTATAAGTCTATGAAATACAAGAACAGCCTTTGGAAATATACCAGATGGTTTTGCAACCAGGTTACAACTGCACTATGAGTTTCCTCACTAGTCTTTGTTGCTTTACTGAAAGCATAGGCTTTGTCTCAAGCAGGCATAATTCGTTTAAGCAAGGCAGTTTGAAAACAATAGTAAAAAGAAAAGGTGAAGTCTTTTTTCTTTGAACTGTTTTATTAACAGGAATACCATTCTACCATACCATAGATAAATCATACTGGAACCAAAATATAGTGGCACACTGACTCTTCATTGACTTTCAGTACTCTTCTATAGTATTGACAATATTAATCTTCCTATCCTCCCCCATGTTATGGTCTGTTGCCTTAAGAGCCTATAGGTTACTTTAAAATAATATCAAAAAAGAATGTCCTATAAAATTTAGATTATTTTAGTAGTTGTGGAAAAATTGAACATTTATGTTACTTTTCACCCCCTCAAAATCCTATGATAATAAAGGAATGAAAATGTCAAACCTGCAATGTTACAAAGGGAGAGAGGAGACATTGACAATTTGTTGTGACAAACACAATAAATTTTGAACACTAGAAAACAGCTGAATGACTGATTGACTTAGCAGGAAAGAGCTGAAATTTAAATCTACATTGTTGAAAGTCAACAAGAACTTTCAGATTTATGCATGAAAAAGCCTAGGATTTGGAGCACTCTAAAATGTCAATGACAGTAAGGTTTAAAAAACAGGTGGCTTGGTTGCAGGTTAGTGTAAGAAAAATTAGCCCCCTCCCTCACCCAGGTTTACTTCTGGAAAGGCTGAACAACAGAGTCTCTGTATTCTTCAACACCAGGCACGGCTGAGGAGGTATTGAAGATAGAGGTTAATATTATATATGGGGATTCTATATACTGAATGTGAGAAATCCATCCCCGTTTTCTTTTCAGCTCTGTGTAGACTGACAATCAGTCTTACATCTCCCAGGCGGAAATGTGTAGAATTCCTCTTTAGGGAAACTGACCACTCCATGTGAAAGTGTTTACAAATTGGCCCTGTTCCTACCAAATTACCCTATAGCAAACTTCCCAGCCTATAAGCTCTACCCATACATTCAGAGCTGCCAATCAGTGTTTTAGTGCCTTACCCTTAAGTAAGCGCAGTCTTCATCAGATTGTCAAAGAAAATCTCTAACACGAAAAACAGACCAAAACAACAACAACAAAACAAGTCCAAAAAGCAAACAAAAACAGAGCAGAACTCCGAGAAAATAGAAACAGTACAACAAGCTAGAACAAGGATTGGCCAGTGTTTTCTATAAAGGGCCAGAGAGTACAGTAGTCTGTCTTTATCCACAGATGACACATTCCACAATCTCTACTAAATGCCTAAAACCATGGATAGTACCAAACTCTGCGTATACTATGTTTCTTTCTGTCTGATAACCAAGATGGGTACTAATTGACTAACGGGCAAAAAGAGTATACAGTATGGACATGGTAGACAAAGGGATGATTAACACCCTGAGTGAGACAGCATGAAATTTTTATCATGCTACTCCGAAGGGCATGCATTTTAAAATGTATTACTTCTGGAATTTTCCATGTAATATTTTTAATACCTCCTCAGCCATGCCTGGTGTTGAAGAATACAGAGACTCTGTTGTTCAGCCTTTCCAGAAGTAAACCTGGGTGAGGGAGGGGGCTAATTGTTTCTTATACTAACCTGCAACCAAACCACCTGTTTTTTAAACCTTACTGTCATTGACATTTTAGAGTGCTCCAAATCCTAGGCTTTTTCCTGCATAAATCTGAAAGTTCTTGTTGACTTTCAACAATGTAGATTTAAATTTCAGCTCTTTCCTGCTAAGTCATTCAGTCATTCAGCTGTTTTCTAGTGTTCAAAAATTATTGTGTTTGACCACGAGTAACTTTGAACCATAGGCAAGATTGTAGCTATGGGGGACTATTGTGTATATTTTAGGTTTTGCAGGCTATATACAGTCTCTATCACATATTCTTTGCTTTTTCCTTAACCCTTTTCAAAATGATCACTTGAGGTCAGCAGTTTGAGACCAGCCTGGCCAACATGGTAAAACCCTAATTCTACTAAAAATATAAAAATTAGCCAGGTGTGGTGGCATATGCTACCCAGGAGGCTGAGGCAGGAGAATCGCTTGAACCCAGGAGGCAGATGTTGCAGTGAGCCGAGATAGCGCCACTGCACATCAGTCTGGCTGGCAGAGACTCCTTCTCAAAAAAAAAAAAAAAAAAAAGTGAGGACCATTCCTACATATTGAAGGCTGTACAAAAACAAGACGTGGGCTATTCTTGTGGGCACTGTAGACTATAGTTTGCCAACCCCCAGATAGGAGAAATCTTCAAAAATATATATCTGTAATATCCATAGAGAGGTACCATATTGCCTCCATGAAACAAGAACAAAAGAATAAGAAAAAGTTCTTAGAAATTAACACAACAATTTTTAAATGCATAATAGGGCTGGGAAGATAAAATTGAAATTTTCCAGATCAAAAGAGAAAGAAAGAAAGAAGAACTAGAAAATTAGAAGATCACTATGTGAGAACCAACTTCTGATAAACAGGAGGCCCATATCACAAGTACAGAAAAAATAGAGGAAAAAAATCAAAGAAATAACTCAAGAAACATTTTCAGAATTGAAGAACATGATCTCCTGGTTGAAGGGGCTCACTCAGGCACAGGTAAAGGAGGAAAAGCTACAAAGTGCTTTGCTGTGCCGTTTCCAAGTATCTGTAGATAAAGAAGAAGTCTTAAAATCTTCCAAAGACAAAAAGACAGGTCTCTATCTTACAAAAGACAGAGAATCAGAATCACAACAGACTTCTAAAAAGCAACAATGAAACCAAAAAATAAAAAAAAAAATTGTCTTCAAATATTTTAGGGAGATTTTTGACTGGCAACTTAAGTTCTATACAAGCCAAACTATCGATAAACTGTAAGACAGAATAAATCATTCAATATACAAGGACCTAAAACATTTACTTCAAATGGATGCTTTCTCAAGATGTTACTGGAAGATGTGCTCCATCAAAATATAAAAAAATCATTCAAAAAGAGGAATATCAAGGATGCAGGAAACTAGGATTCCAATCCAGAATAGGGGCAAAAATAATTCCTAAAACAACCAGGAAGGAAAACTTTGGGATGATAGCAGTGCAGCAAGTAGTCTAAATTGAGTCCAGAGGTTAGAGGATTTGACCATGCTGGGAAGAATTTTTACAGCTATGGCATGGTTTGGGGATTAATTAATGATAGAAAACATTAAAAATTAATCCATAAAAAGAGGAGGCAGTTATTAACTCCAGGGAAGACAAAAAGTCTTGTACAATAAAGGAAATCTAATTGTAGTACACTATGTGACTCAGTTGTTAATAATCCCAGAAAGGGATAGTAAAGTATCAGTGGTATAAGAGAAATAAACATCTTCCACAGGAGAGAATCAGTACATAAGTTCTAAAGTTAAAAAAACCAAGAAGTAGTAGGATGAATGTTCCTCAGAAATTTGGAGATAAATAACCAGAAGAACTATCTAAAATTATTGAAAGTAATTTTTTCTGAGGAATGGGTATTGGAAACAGGAAGTGGGTGAAGAAGAGAGTTATGTTTTTCACTGAAAGCATAAAACTATGTGTTTGCGTTTCTTTGATAAAAGTTAAAATGTACAAAGCTATAATTAACTTTAAAAAGTGGTCTGGGCATTTCAGTCATAGATAAGATGAAGTAACCATATTTAATAGTCAAAAACACCTAGAGAGAATATGTGGAGGAGCTGTTTGAGAACTGTGAAAAATAAATACTAGTAGGTAGATTAGAAAGGAGACCAGAATTCAAAATACCAATGATCTAGCTCAAGTAACTGTATAACATCAGATAAAGTAGAATTCCAAGCAAATAATATTAGTAGGGATAAAAGAGAACATTACTTAATGATGAAAGAGTGAATTCACCAAGAAGACGTAAGAATCATAAATGTGTATTCACCCCAAAACAGGGTTTCAAAATACGTGAAGCAAAAACTGACAGATCTGAAGAGAAAAGTAGACAAATACACAATTATAGTGGGAAACTTCAAAATTCCTCATAGTAACAGAACTAGTAGACAAACTAATAAAGATATAAATGGCTTGAGCAACATTATTAGCCAACTGAAGTCCAGTATATTCTCTGACAGTAATGGAACTAAACTACTAATATTGTTTAAACTCGAAATCAATAATAGAAAAATGTCCAAATACTTGGAAATTAATCAGCGTACTCTAATGCATAGGCAAAACAGGAAGTTTCAAGTAAAATTAGAAAATATTTTGAACTGATCAAAAATGAAAATACAGCATATCAAAACATAAGGACTGCAGCTAAAGCAGTGCTCATGTATGTATTTATATCTTTAAATGCTTGTTTTAGAAAAAAAGTCCTCAAATCAGTGATCTTAATTTCTACCTTAAGAAGCTAGAAAAAGAAGAGCTAAATAAAAGTGAGGCAAATAGGGGAAGAAAAGGAATAATAAAAACAAGTATAAATACAAAAATAATAAATGAGGTCAGTGAAATTAAAATTAGCCTGTTTGAAATAAGAGTTGCGCTATCGTTCAACTCGGCAATCCCATTACTGGTTATATGTCCATAGGAAAATAAATCATTCTGCCAAAAAGACACATGCAGCTGTGTGTTCATCACAGCGCAATTCACAAGAGCAAAGACATAGAAGCAACTCAAATACCTGTTAACGGTGGACTGGATAAAGAAAATATGATACATATACACCATGGAATACTGCACAGCCATTAAAAAAGAATGAAATCACATTTTTTGCCGCCATCATGTATGCAGCTCAAGGCAATTATCCTAAGCAAACTAACACAGAAACAGAAAACCAAATGCCATATGTTCCCACTTATAAATGAAAGATAAACAATGGGCACACATGGATATAAAGATGGGAACATCGACACTGGGGAATATAAGAGGAGGCAGAGAAGGAGGGAAGCAAGAGTTGAAAAACTACCTATTGTGTTCTGTGCTCACTTTCTGGGTAATAGGTTCAATTGTACTCCAACCCCAACATCATCCAATACACCCTTGAGACAAACCTGCTCATGTACCCCTGGAATCTAAAGTAAAAGTTGAAAAAGAAAAATAGGGTCTTTGAAAGATGAATAAAATTGATAAACCTCTAGCAAAATTGACAAAGGAAAAAAGAAGCCACAATTACTAATATCAGGAATAAAAGAGGCATTAATAGTATAACTACAGACTCCACAGACATTAAAAGAATAATATGAGAATACTATGAACAACTCTCTCTATATATATTTGATAACTTAGAAGAAGTGGATTAATTCCACAAAACCCACAAAATACCAAAACTCACCCGAGATGAAATAGATGACATGCATAGGTATCTAGCAAAGAAATAGAATCCATAGTTAAAAGCCTTCTAAAAAAAGTGGGATTTTGCCACTGTGTGCCACTGCACTCCAGCCTGAGCAATAGAGTGAGACTGCCTCAAAGAAATAAAAACCACAGTGAGATAACGTCTCACATCAGTCAGAATAGCTATTGTTAAAAAGTCAGTTAAAAAAAAAAAAAAAAGATGGTGGGAAGGTTGCAGAAAAAAGGGAACAAATATGTACTGCTGGTGGGAATGTAAATTAGTTCAGCTACTATGGAATGTAGTTTGATGACTTCTGAAAGAACTTAAAGCAGAACTACTGTTTAACACAACAATTCCATTATTGGGTATATACTCAAAGGAATTTAAATCATTCTACCATAAAGTCTTATGTATCTGTATGTTCTTCTGGCATCAACCTAAATGCCTATTAATAGTAGACTGGATTAAGAAAATGTGGTACATATACACAGTGGGTTACTATGCAACCATAAAAGAGGAATAAGGTAATGTCCTTTGCAGCATGTAAGGAACTGGAGGCCATTATTCTACGTAAACTAGTGCAGGAATAGAAAACCAAATACCACTTCTCACTTATACATGGAAGCTAAACATTGAGTATATGTGCTCAAAGAAGGGAACAATAGAGATCAGGGCCTACTTAAGGATGGAGAGGAGGAGGAGGGTGAAGAAAACTACCTGTTGGCTACTATGCTGCCTTTTACCTGGGTGACAAAATAATCTGTCCCAATTTGTCACAACAAATCCCATGACATACAATTTGTGTCTATAACAAACCACACGTATTCCTGAAACTAAAAAGTTAAAAAAAAAAAAAAACCCTATAGATTAATATCCCTCTGAAACATAGATGAAGATGTCCTTAACAAAGTGCCAGCAAATTCGGTAAGGTCCTCAAAAATGGCAGAGTGAAGACCTCTGAAATTTCTAAAAGCAATGAGAAAATAGGCAAAAATAAGTTAGAATCAACTTTATCAAAACGTTGAGTATTAACCAAAAGTTACAGTATTTACCCATTAAAAATTGCTGAATTGCAGTAGGAACAGTAAGCTTTGTGGTATTTTAATTTGTTCTATTCTCACCTGTCTTCAAGTTCACAATATCCTTAAAAACCAACAGCGTGAAATTGTGAGGAAAGCTGGCAACCTGATAGTCATGGGGAGCAAAATAGGGCTGGAGTACATTCCCATAGAATTATGCGAAATACCCGGGAGTTCCCTAGAAGACCCCACTCACAAGGCTGTCTTTATGTGACCTGACTCAGAGCTCACCCAGCCATCTGTTTAACTTCATGCATATGTGTAGGACTGTGTATGTGACCAGTGATGGGACATGCTAGGAAAAGACCTGAGAAGGCTCTAAGCCTTGGTACTCTGCTGAAGCAGGAAGTGAAGACTAGATCAGAGTTATTACCTACCTTGCTGAGGATTGAAATTATGCCCCAATCCATACAGAGACTCTTGGCAAAGAATGGGAGACATGTTGGTTCTAGATATTTAAGGAAATCTCTGTCTAATTATTAGTTGACTACTAAGTTAACTAGTCAGTCTTCAGTGACCACACATGACTGAATACAGACTTCACAGGATTATTTCAGAAAAATTACAAGAACAAAGAACCTTGAAGAGGGAGAATAATCTGATTTCTGTATTTGCCACATTATGTTATTTAAAATGTACTGGTTTCAACAAAAATAATGACACATAAAAAAGAAAGTATAACTGTACACTAAGAGAAAAAAATAAGAGAAACTATCCCTGAGGAAACCCAAACATTTGTCTTAGGAGACAAAGCTAGTTCAAATATGTTCAATAACTAAGCAAACTGTGTTAAAAACTATGAGAATGATGTCTCACTTCACCAAATAGGGAATATCAATAAGGAGATAAAATTTGTTTAACAAAAACCTAATTGAAATTCTTACGCTGGAAAGTATAATAGCTAAGATGAATTATTCATTACAGGGGCCCAACAGCAGATTTAAGCAGGCAGAAGAAAGCATTGATTTACTTAAAGATAAATCAATTGAGATTATCCACTCTGAGGAACAGAAAGAAAAAGAATGAAGAACAACTAGCATAATCTTAGAGACCTGTAGAACCTCATCAAGCATACCAACATGTGCATATTTGGAATCCCAAAAGGAGAGGAGAGAGAAAAGAACAGAATATTTGAAGAAATTATGGCTGAAAATGTTCCAAATTTGATGAAAAACGTTAATTTATACATCCAAGAAGATCAGCGAACTCCAAGTAGGATGAACTCAGGGAGATTCATATCTAGATGGTTGAAATCAAGCAGTCAGAAGACAGACTCTAGAAAGCAGCAAGAGAGAAATAACTCATCAAGTACAAAACATCCTCCAGACCAGGAAGCAGTTGATTGACATGTCCAAAGTGCTGAAAGGAAATGACTGTCAACCAAGAATACTACATCTAATAAAACCATCCTCCAGAAATGAAGTAAAAGTTGATATTCCCAAATAAAAACTAAGAGAATTACTCTGTAGCAAACTTGTCCTACAAAAAAAAAACTAAAAGGAGTATTTCTGGCTGAAATGAAAGGCTCTTAGGCAGTAAGTCAGATGCACATGATGAAATGAAGACTACCCACAAATATAACAACATAGGTAAATATAAAAGTCAATATAAATGTATTTCTTGCTTATAGTTATTTTTCTCCTGATTTTTTTTAAAAAGAGCAATTGCATAAAATAAAAATTGTAAAACTGTGGTGATTTTCTTGGAGGTTGCCAAGACCACTTTCAGATTCAGTAATTCTCTTGGAACAGTTAGATAGCCTCAGCATATAATTATATACATGGCTAGGATTTATTACAGTGAAATGATACCAAGCACAGTCAGCAAAGAGAACACAACATGTTCATGGAACAAAGTCCAGGGACCAGTCTTAAGCTTCCAAGTGTCCTCTCCCAGTGGAGTTACACAGGACACACTTCCCCAAGCAATGAGTTGTGGCAACATGTGTGAAATATGGCCAATCAGAGGAACTCATTAGAGACTCAACACCCAGTGATTTTATTGGGGCTGGTCATATAGGCAGCCTCTACCTGGCAGTTTCCAGAAGACTAGACTCTCAAAAGAAAAGTGTTCAGCAATAATATATTGTTTGCTCAAACAGTTTAGGCACAATAAGACACTCTTATTAGTCAATCACAGGAACCCTCCTGAATCTAAGTTTACATTGATCAGCCCACCTTTAAACACAGCTTTCTAGGGGTAAATAATCCAACCTACAATGTTATTTCTTCCTCACCAGCATACAAAGTTTGAAGATATAATTTATATGACAATAACAACCCAAAGGTGTTAGGTGAGGGAACAGAAGGACCATTGAAATTAAGTTGTAATTATCCTGACTAGATTATTATTGGTTGATGTGTTTATTATACTCTTCAACCATTAATAAAAATAACTAAACATATATAGTAAATGACAAGGGAATTAATATGAAATACTGGAAAACGTTTATTGAAGAAAAGGGTGGTAATGGAAAGACAGAAGAACAAAATACTTAAGGCATAGAGAAAGCAAATAACAGTGGGTTTTTTACAAAATAGCCAAGTGAATCCTACCTTATCAGTAATTACATTAAATGTAAATGGATTAAACACTCCAATCTAAAGTCAAAGTTTGGCCGAATGTATTGAAGATAATGTGATATATGCCGTCTGCAAGAGAAACACTAAATAAATAAAACACAAATAAGTTGAAAATAAGGCGATGGGAAAAGACATACCATGCAAATAGTAAACAAAAGAGAGCTGGTTTGGTTACGCTAATATCAGACAAAATGGACCCTTAAAACAAACAAACAAAAATTAATGGAAACAATGAACATTTTATAATGATAAAAAATGCCATTCTGCCTGCAATCCCAGCGCTTTGGGAGGCTGAGGTAGGCAGATCACTTGAGCCCAAGAGTTCAAGACTAGCCTAGGCAACATGATGAAACCCTGTCTGTATTAAAAGTACAAAAAATTAGCAGAGTGTAGTGGCATGTACCTATAATCCCAGATATTCAGGAGGCTGAGGTGGGAGAATCGCCTGAGCCCAGGAAGTTGAGGCTGCAGTGAGCCATGATCTCACTATTGCACTCCAGCCTGGGCAATTGGAGTGAGACCCTGTCTCAAAAAAAAAAAAAAAAATTCTCTCAAGAATGTATAAATCTAAACATGCAGTTAACAAAAAGGCCCCAAAACACATCTAGCAAAAAATGTCAATCAATAATTAAGTAATACTTGGAGACTTCCATACCCTAATCAATAATGGATAGAACAACAAGAAGGAATATCAGCAGAAAAGTCTTGAACAAAACTACAAACCAACAACTACAAACAAACCAGACAGACATCTGTAGCACACTTCACCCAACAACAGGAGAATACACAGTCTTCTCAAGTGAAAATGGCACATTCTTCAGGATAGACCGGATGTTAATCCATAAAATACAAGTTTCCGTAAATTTTAAGAGGTTGAAATCATTACAGGTATTATTTCTGACCACAATGAAATGAACCAGAAATCAGTAATGGAAGGAAAAATGGTAAAGTCACAATATGTGGAAATTCAACAACACACTTTTAAACAACCAGTGGGTCAAAGAATAAATCAGAAGAAAAATTGAAAAATACATTATGATAAAATGGAAACACAAATTTTGTGTCCCAAAATTTGGGGGACACAGTGAAAGTACTCCTCCCAGGGAAACTTAAAGCTGTAACATCTATATTTTAAAAGAATAAACATCTGGAATCAATAATCTAACTTTCCACCTTAAGGAATTAGAAAAAGAAGAGCAAACTAAACCCAAAGCAAGGCAATCAAAGGAAATACAAGAAAGGAAATAAATGGAGAATTCAAAAAACAATAGAGAATAACCAAGATAACAAAAGTTGATTTGTTGAAAAAAATCAACAAAATTGGCAGACCAAGACTGACCAAAGAAAATACAGAGAATAGTTTACTAAAATTAGAAATGAAAGGATGTTACTACCTTACAGAAATACAAAGGATTATAAGATAATGCCTTCAAAAATTGTGTGACAACAAATTAGGTAACTTAGATTAAATGGACAAATTCACAGATAGACACAAAATACTAAGACTATATCAAGAAGAAACAGAATATCTTTTTTTTTTTTTTTTTTTTTCAGTGAAAGGAGGTAAACATTATAAATGTACTTTCATTGCTGCCTTGGTCTGATTTGAAAACAAATATAAAATAGTTTTCACTATTATGTATGTATATAGTGTTTTTAATAAGTGAATGTATATATATGTATCTTTTTCTTTTCTTCTTTTTTGAGAGATAGGGTCTCTTGCTGTTGCCCAGGCTGGCATGCTGGCATGCATGGCATAATCTCGGCTCACTGCAATCTCTGCCTCCCAGGTTCAAGTGATTCTCCTGCCTCAGCCTCCCAAGTAGCTGGATTACAGGTGCCCACCACCATTCCTGACTAATTTTTTGTATTTTTAATAGAGATAGGGTTTCATTATGTTAACCAGATTGGTCTCGAATTACAGCCATGAGCCACCATGTCTGGCTGAAATAGAACATCCGAATAGATGTATAACAAGTAAAGATAGAATTTGTCATCAAAACACTTGCTTTTTTTTTTTTTTTTTTTTGGAGATGGAGTCTCACTCTGTTGCTCAGGCTGGAATGCAGTGGTGCAATCTCAGCTCACTGCAGCCTCCACCTCCTAGGTTCAAGCAATTCTCCTGCTTCAGCCTCATGATCAAATGGCTTCTCTGGTGAATTCTGCCAAAACTTTACAGCAGAATTAGCATTAATCTTTTATTAACTCCACCAAAAAATAGAAGAGAAATATTTACCAACCCATCTATGTGACCAGTATTACCTGATACTATTACAAGAAGACTGTACAGCAGTATTTCACATACCTATAGAAATAAAAGCCATTGACAGAATCAGCAACATACTAAAAGGAATATACACCATGACCAAGTAATATTTATCCCAGCAATCCAAGATTGGTTCAACATACTTTATAAAATCAATTAATGTAATATACCATATTAAAAGAAGACCAAAACCACACGATCTTCTCAAGATGCCAAAAAAAAAAAAAAAAAAAAGCATAAAACAGTATTCAACACATTTTCATGGTGAAAATACTCAACAAAGTGGGAATATCAGGTTATTTACTTAGCTTTAATGAGGTCATCTATGAAAAACTCACAGCTAACATCACACTTAATTGTGAAAGACTGAAACTTTTCTCCTAAGTTTAAGATCACAACAGTGATTTTCACTCTCACCATTTCTATTCAATATTGTGTTGGAGATTCTAACCAGGGCAGTGAGACAAGAGGAATGAAGAAGCAGACCTGTTTTTATTTGCAAATGATATACACAGAAAATTCTGAGAAATTCATTTTAAAAATAACAACTGATAGGTTCAGCAAGGGTTCAGGTTACAAGACCAATATTAAAAAATCAATGACATTTTTATTTGCTAGCAGCCAAAAATCTAAAAATGAACTTCAGAACATTCCATTTAAAATAACATCAGAAAGAAGAAAATACTTAGAAATATACCTAACTAAGGATTTGAAAGATCTGTATATGGAAAACTGCAAAACATTATTGAAAGAAAATTCTAAATAAATGGAAAGAATCCCATGTTCGTGGATTAGAAGATTTATGGTTAAGATATCAGCACTCCCCTGTATTGATATGGAGATTAAATACAATACTAGTCAAAATTCCAGCTGACTTTCTGGCAGAAATTGAGAAACTGATTCTAAAATTATTATGGAAAAGCAAGGAACCCAGAATAGTCAAAACAATCTTTAAGAAGAGGAACATACGAGGGGAACAAACAGTTTTGTACCTCAAATTTATAACAAAGCTACAATAATCAAGACTGTGTTGTACTGGCATAAAGACAGATGGTGTAGATAAATGGGTAGAATTGAGGGTCCATAAACAAATTCATACATCATACAATGAATTGATTTTTGACAAGAATGCCAAGACAACTCAAAGAAGATTAGTCTTTTTGACAGATGGTGCTGGAACAACTGGATATCTATGTGCAAATAATGAAATTAGACTGCTACCTCACACCATATACAAAAGTTAAAGTGGATCAAAGACAGAAAAAGACAAAAACAGAGGTATAAATTTTCTTGGACTTGTATTAGGCAATAGTATCTTCGATCTGCGACCAGAAGCATAAGCAACCAAAGAAAAAGTAGATAAGTTGGATTTTGTTATAATTTAAATTTTTGTTCTTCAAAGGACAGTATCAACAAATGGAAAAGAAAACTTACATATGGAGAAAATATTTGCAAATCATGTGTAGCAGGATCTGGTATCCAGAATATATAAAGAACTCTTACAATTTAATAATAAAAAGACAAAATAGGCCATTAAAAATGGACCAATAATTTGAACAGACTTCTCCAGAAAAGGATACACAAATGGCCAGTAAGCACATAAAAATGATGTTCAACATCATTGGTCATTAGGGAAATGCAAATCAAAACCATAATGAAATAACATTTCATACTTCCTAGTGTAGAGATAACTTTAGAAGGGTATACAGTAACAAGTGTTGGTGAGGATGTGGAGATTTTGGAACCCTTGTACATAGGTGGTGGGGGTGTAAAATGTGCAGCAGCTTTGGAACAGTGTGGCAGTGTTTGAAAAGTTAAAGATTTACCATATGACTCACAATTCTACTTCTAGGTGTATGCCCAAGAGAATCAAAAACATGTATTTATATGAAAACTTGTAACCAAATGTTTATAGCAGCATTATTCATAATAGCCAAAAAGTGGAAACATTAATTTATAAATGAAGTACTGGTAAATCATAGCTATATGAGTGAATCTTGGTAGCATCATGCTCAGTGAAATATGCTAGATACAAAATGCTACATATTGTATGATTTCAGTTAAATGAAATGTCCAGAATAGGCAAATCTCTAAGAACAGAAAAATTAGTGGTTGGCAGAGGTAATGGGGGATAATTGGGATAATTTGGAGTAACAGCTAGTGGGCACAGGGTTTATTTGGGATGGTGAAAATGTTCTGGGATAGATAAGTGGTATAGGTTATACAACCTTGTAAATATACCAAAAACCACTGCATTGTACACTTTAAAATTGTTTAATAATTATTAAAGCCTGTTTTTATTTTTTAATATATTTTAAAAAACTAGCAAATTGAATCCAACAATCTATAAAAAGAATAATACATCATGACTAGGAATGCAAGGATGATTCAGTGTTTGAAAATGAACCAGTGTAATCTACCATATTAACAGTCAAAAGAAGAAAAATTACATGTTAATTGAATTTTAGAATATTTTTGGCAAAATTCAATGTTTATTCATGATGAAAAACTCTCATTAAACTAGTAAAAATCACCTTTACATAAAACCTACAATTATAATACTTAAGGTTAAGTAGAAAGTGTCTATGTGGCTAAGAACGCTCTTAGAAAATGTTTTCTATAATTTTCCTGAGTGCAAAATAAAATACAACATTTGAGATGTAAGTTATCAGTACTTGGCAAAAGTAGGGAGTTTTTAATACATCTACTTTGTTACATTGTATTGGGTAGCTCCTATAACTTTTCTCACAATAGCAAGTTGTTTAAAGAAATATATAAAATTGATTTTCTCCCTATTTTTTGTAGATGTATTCGACACAGAAATGATTGGGGAGCTCTTATTCTAGTGGATGATCGTTTTAGGAATAACCCAAGTCGCTATATATCTGGTAAGATCTCAGCTGGGCCTAGAGTAAGAACTAGTAACAATCTTCATATTTTTGTTGTGATAAAAAACACATAATATGAGATCTACCATCTTATTAAGTGCACAGTACAATATTGTTAATTGTAAGCACAGCATTGTATAGCAAGTATCTAGAACTTTTAAATCTTGCATAACTGAAACTTAAAACCGATTGAACAGCAATGCCCCATTCCCTCTCCCCTCATCCCCTGGCAACCACCGCTATACTTTTTGCTTCTATTAGTTTGACTACTTTAGATACCTCATATAAATTGAATTATGCAGTATTTGTCCTTCTGTAACTGGTTAATTTCAGTTAGCATAATGTCCTTAAGTTTCATCTATATTGTAATATCTGACAGGATTTCCTTCTTTTCAATGACTGCTTAATATTTTATTTTATGTATACATTATACCATTTTTAAAAATCCATTTATCTGTCAGTAGACATTTAGGTTATTTCCACCTCATGGATATTGGGAACAATGCTGCAATAGACATGGGAATGCAGATATCTCTTCAAGATCCTGATTTCAGCTTTTTAAAATAACTACCAAGCATAGAATTGGTGAATTATCATAGTTCTAATTTTAATTTTTTGATTTGATTCTGTTCTTCATAGCATCTGCAACATTTGACATTCCCACAAATAGCACACAAGGGTTTCACTTTCTCCATATCCCTGCTAACTCTTATTTCCTTTTTTTCTTCTTTCTCTTTTTTAAATTTCATAAAGGCTATCCTACAAGGTATGATGTGATAGCTCATTGTGGATTTGATTTGCATTCCTCTGATGATTAGGATTGTTAAGCATCTTTTCTATTGTTAGCCAAATCATATGTCTTCTTTGGAGAAGTGTCTTTTAATTTGCTCATTTTTTAATTGGGGTATTTGGGTTTCTTTGTGTCTCTGTTTTTTTGGTTTGGTTTTTGGTGTGTGTGTTTGTTTGTTGCTATTGAGATATAGGAGTTTCTTATATATTTTGGAGATCTCCTTATCAGATATGATAAATGCTTTGCAAATATTTTCTCCCATTCTGTAGATTGCTGATTATTTACTTTGCTGTACAGAAGTTTTTTAGTTTAATGTGGTCTTCCTTGTCTATTTTTGCTTTTATTACCTATGTTTTTGGTGTCATATCCAAACAATTGTTGCCAACACCAAGACTGGATAACTTATAAAGATAAGAGGTTTATTTGGCTGATGGTTCTGCAGGCTGTACAAAAATCATGGCATAAGCATCTCCTTCTGATGAGGGCCTCAGAAAGTCTACAATCATAGCAGAAGGTAAAGGGAAAGCAGGTGCATCACATAGCAAGAGAGTGACCAAGAGAGAGGAGAGGAGATCTCATGTGAACTAATTAGAGGAAGAATTCACCCATTACCACAGGAGGGCACGAAGCCTTTCGTGGGGAGTAATATTTTAATAACCAACCAAATTTTACCCTGGGTTTACTTTTTTTCTGTAGGACTTTCTAAATGGATACGGCAGCAGATTCAGCACCATTCAACCTTCGAAAGTGCCCTAGAGTCCTTGGCCGAATTTTCCAAAAAGCATCAAAAAGTTCTTGATGTATCCATAAAGGACAGAACAAATATACAGGACAATGGGTCCACACTTGAAGTCACCTCTTTAATGGACAGTACCCCAACTTATTTATTGGAAGCAGCAAGTTATCTATCACCAGAAAATTTTGTGAAAGATGAAGCAAAGATGTGTGTCCAGGAACTACAGTGTCCTGAAATTATTACTAAAAATTCACCTCTACCAAGTGGCATCATCTCCAAAAAGGAGAGAAGTATGTAAAGTTCTGCCCATTTACCTTTGATGGAGAAGTCTTTCATTGTATTTAGTGAAATGATATTTATTTGGATTAGATTAATTTCCTTAAATATGGTGGTTTATAATACAAGGTGTTGTCATAAAGTAGTGAAACAGTATGATGTATTGTAATGGAAACAAACGTTTGTCAGGAGACCAGAGCATATTTTCTGGTTTTCCACTAACTGGCTTTACCACTTACTACTTTTGTGATCATGAGCAAGTCATTTGACCTTTTTGAGTCATAACAGGAAAAAAATGCCTACCTAGCTATCCCTTCAGGTTGAGCTGTAAAGGTCAAGATTATAAATATCACAGCATTGTAAAGTACTATATAAGTGGTAGATGTTATTCTAAAGGCTATATAAAAATTTGGCCTGATTTTTTAATATAGATACTTCTATATGAACTTCTTTTTCTGTATAGATAGTTCTCATGAACTTACTTATTTTTAGGAGATGAGAGGCATTTAAGTGATGAAAAATAATATTTTAAAATATTTTAGAAATAAGCATCTGTATCAGATTGGCAAACTGTGGCCTATGAGCCAAATTTGGCCTGCTGCCTGTTTTTGTAAATAAAGTTTAATGAAATGTCACGTTTACTTATTTACATATTGCAGACAACAGCAGAGTTGAGTATTTGTATGTATTGCACTAGAACAGCATAATTGAGTAGGTGCAACAGATATATTATGGCCCAGAAAGCCTAAAATATTTACTCTCTGGCCTGTAACAAAAAAGGTTTGCCAAACTCTGGTTTATACCATTGGATATAATTTCAGTTGTTTTAATTCATATATCTGAGGCAGGCAGATTACCTGAGATCAGGAGCTTGAGACCAGCCTGAACAATGTGGTGAAACACCATCTCTACTAAAAAAAATATATAAAATTAGCTGGGCATGGTGGT
Source organism: Cebus imitator (assembly GCF_001604975.1). Classification (NCBI taxonomy): domain Eukaryota; kingdom Metazoa; phylum Chordata; class Mammalia; order Primates; family Cebidae; genus Cebus; species Cebus imitator. The sequence continues at coordinate 2,469,578 of NW_016107436.1, forward strand.
GGGTGCCTATAATCCCAGCTTTTTGGGAGGTTGGGGCAGAAGAATCATTTGAAACTGGGAGGCGGAGATTGCAGTGAGCTGAGATTACGCCGTTGCACTCCAGCCTGGGCAAAAAAAGTGAAACTCTGTCTCAAAAAAAAAAAAAAAAAGAAAAAAAAATTTTAAACATTTTTTTTGTAGTATATATAAATGTCATTGTGAATTCAAATAACTTAGCCTTATAATTGTCACCTTCCTTATTTATTAAATAAAATAATTAGTCTAGGTAAGCTTTTCTCAGTCACTGGTTAGTGGATTTTCAAGGCAAATGTTTACAGCCTGTTCCTTCCTTTACTCAGCCATCTTCCTCTTCCCTTTTACTCCTTCTTTCCTCATTTATTCTTGAGTTTCCTGGTGTGGAATTTTATAGTTTACCAGACAGCATTATAACTTGGGCAAGGAAACACTAGAGACCTAAAATTTCTTTCAGAGTTAATATTCTGTTCCAAGATTAAAAATCCACTAGTGTTCATCGGGGGCTCTAAGTTATATATCCTATACAGTTATTTAGGTATTTCTTTTTTTTTTTTTTTTTTTTTTTTTTTTTTTTTTTTTTTTTTTTTTTTTTTTTTTTTTTTTTTTTTTTTTTTTTTTTTTTTNTTTTTTTTTTTTTTTTTTTTTTTTTTTTTTTTTTGAGACGGAGTTTCGCTCTTGTTACCCTAACTTAACAATTACTATGTTGGCTAGGAGCAGAAAGTTAAAGCTCTTAAATTCTTGTATTCTTAGATGATCCAGTATTCCTGGAAGAGCCTGTCCAAGCAATGAAAGCAGAAAAAATTGTGATTTCCAGATCCACAAGCCCAACTTTCAACAAACAAACAAAGAGAGCTATTTGGTCGAGCTTTAATTCTTTGGGACAGTATTTTACTGGTAAAATACCAAAGGCAGCACCTGAGCTCGAGTCATCAAAGAATAGTGCCTCTAGTCCTCCCAGTTTCAAAACAGAAAAGATGGAAAGTAAAACTGTTTTGCCATTCACTGATAAATGTGAATCCTCAAACCTGATGGTAAAAACATCGTTTGGATCATGCCCTCAATCAGAAACCATTATTTCATCATTAAAGATTGATGGAACCCTTACTAGAAAAAATCATCCCGAACATCCTCTCTGTTCTGAAGAAGCCCTAGATCCAGACATTGAATTGTCCCTAGTAAGTGAAGAAGATAAACAATCCACTTCAAATAGAGATTTTGAAACAGAAGCAGAAGATGAATCTATCTATTTTACACCTGAACTTTATGATCCTGAAGATACAAATGAAGAAAAAAATGACCTAGTCGAAACTGATAGAGGAAATAGATTGGCTGACAATTCAGATTGCATTTTAGCTGAAGACCTTTTTGAAATTAGAACTATAAAAGAAATAGATTCAGCCAGAGAAGTGAAAGCTGAGGATTGCACAGATACAAAGTTGAATGGAATTCTGCATATTGAAGAAAATAAAATTGATGACATTGATGGTAATGTAAAAACAACTTGGATAAATGAATTTGAACTGGGAAACACTCATGAAATAGAAATAAAGAACTTTAAACCATCTCCTTCCAAAAATAAAGGTATGTTTCCTAGTTTTAAGTAATAATACTTAACTCTCAAGCTGTCAACATATGTCATCATGCTTATGTTAAACTCTGTTGTAAGAATTTGTACATTGAATAAGTGGCATACTTTTTAAAAAACTATTTTATATTCAGAAATGTAAATTTTATTCTTGAGTTTTGATAAAGTAATTCATATAAAATATTTTCCTCTAATAAGTCTTCCTTAGCTAAATGCAATTTAAAATTAAAGATATTTAGAGTTTTCTGGGGCACTTTCAGTTTCATGTAAGTATTTATATTAGGTGGTTCTCTTCATCCATTGGTTTTCATAGTGATACATACATAAAATATATTTGTTTATTATACTGATAAATAGCAGTCTAATCTAGTCACACCTCAGTCATATTTCACTATAGATTTTACCTCAAATCAGTCCGAGGCTTTTTTAGAGATCACCTTTTGTCTTGGAATGTTTATTTCTGCCTACTTATAAGTAATTAAGAGAAATTAAGAAAGTAGTATGCATTTTTAATTGAAATTGTTTTACATTATTTGTATAGTAAACTAAAATCAAACATGTCATAAACAAATTGATATAAAGATATAAAATGACAAATGAAGTATTCCAGATTTTCTATTCCAATTATTTAGCTCCATCATCATTGTGGAAAAAAATATTAGATCCTGCCTAGTATTATATTTTCTCTAGTGGATCAGTGAGTAACAAGTACCAAACGCTAGATTAGAAGGTAATTTCTACATTATTTAGAAATGGTGAAACAATTTCTCCCCTCTGGTATTGTTCTAGTGTAAGCTTTAGTTATGCAATGATTAAGATAGAAAACTTTATATATAAATTTGATAAGCAAACCCACATTTATAGCTGCAGCCAAAGTATGTTTCCTTAGAGCATAGTAATCCCTTCTGTGAATTTTGACCTTGTTTGTGTTTTTATGAATGAAGCTGTATGTCTGATCAAAAATGATTATAAAAGATGCTCATCTCTGACATCATTCCAAAAATACATTCACTGATCTTTTTCTAAGAAACATCCTTTATTCACTGGGTATTAGGACTTTTTGTGAGTAATTTGAGTTGAAATTTTATGAGCTACTCAAGAGTTTTGTATAGCCTATTATTTTCAAGTCAAAATTCCCAGTAAGGATTTATTTTACATTTCATTTGGATAAATGAATTATTATGTAGGCATGTATTTGCTTTCATTTTGAGACATTTAGATTTATACAGCTTGTTTCCATAGTATTTGATGTTACAACTCTAAGCATAGTTCAAAGACATTTAAATTGACAATTTACCAGTTAAAGAATTTAGAATATGTTAGATCCCATCTAGTATTATATATTTTTTCTAGTTGATCATTGAGCAATAAGTACCAAATACTAGTTTAGAGGGTAATTTCTACATTGTTTTGAAACAATTTATCTCCTCTGGTATTGCTCTTAAACCACAGATAGGGATAGAAAGGTAGTGGAACGCATGAGTACCTGGTAGAAGACAAGAGACTTGAGCTCTGTACTTGGCACTGCCTCTAATTTGGTAAGTCACATTGGCAATCACCACACCCTTCAGGGAATTAGTTTCATCTGTAAAATGCAGAAGTTAGTACTTATAAAATCATACAAATTTCTTTGTGCTTTAAGAATCTATAATTTAAAGGAATGTCTGCTGATACTATTCTGAGTCAATTTTCATTTGCTTTTGTTCCAGAATGCTTAAAATAAAGCATAGTATTTCATAAAAAAGGTTAAATTGTTCTTACTCATTTACATTTAGGGAACAGTGGTGATGTGGTTTGGCTGTGTCCCCACCCAGATCTCATCTTGAATTGTAGTTCCCATAATCCCCACATGTTGTGGGAGGGACCCAGTGGGAGGTAATTGAATCATGGGGGCGGTTGCCCTCATGCTGTTCTCATGATAGTGAGTTCTTATGAGACCTGATGATTTTATAAGGGGCTTTTCCCTGCTTCGCTCTCATTCTTCTATCTCTTGCTGCCCTGCGAAAAGGTGCCTTCCACCATGATTGTAAGTTTACTGAGGCCTCCCCAGTCATGTGGAACTGTGAGTAAATTAAACCTCTTTCCTTTATAAATTACCCAGTCTCCAGTATGACTTTATTAGCAGCATGAAAACAGACTGGTACAGATGATATGACTATGTGCATAATAGCTGGGAAAGCTAGATATTTGTTTTCACAATGCTACAATTAAAACATTTTGAGGACTTTTGAAATTACCTTTAGAGCTGGTAAATGACATGAGAAAATTAAGTATATTATTTTATAGTCATCTTTTAGTGTTACTGCCCAACTTTATCTCAAATGGTTTTCCCTTTCCCTAGATAGCAGTGTTTTTATTTGTTTGTTTTAGACAGAGTCTTGCTCTGTCACCCAGGCTGGAGTGCAATGGCATGATCTTGGCTCACTGCAACTTCTCATGTCTCAGCCTCCTGAGTAAATAGGATTACAAGTGCACACCATGCACTGGGCTAATTTTTTGAGATGGGGTTTCACCATGTTGGCCAGGCTGGTCTTGAACTCCTAACCTCAAATGATCCACCCACCTTGGCCTCCCAAAGTGCTGGGATTGCAGGTGTGAGCCACCGTGCCGGCCTAGATACTTTTTATTCTTTCCAAAACTTAATTCTCTTGGAAGCTAAAAATTTTCATTACTGAGAATGTATATAGAAATGTGCCACAAGCTTTTAGTAATTCCAAAAGGTGTTTCAAATAATTTATACAATGATATCACTGTTGAAACAGGTGTATATTCTCCTCAGATAATGACTTTGACCAAGATGATATTCCAAGAAGTAAACTACTGCCCTTTATAGAGTAGGATGTAGGCCATTTTCATTACTGATAACATACTTTTTAAGGAAATATTTATAGAGTTAAATAAGTTAAAACATATAAAAGAGCACCTGGCACATTGCAAGTCATTCATTATTAATGAGTAGATGAATCATATCTGGAGTGCACCCTTGCTCTATATGATATATAGATAGATACATGATAGACTGACAATAAAGAATTCTTAGAGGAAAGAAAAATTATTTGGCTGGTTTATTTTTTAAGCTTTTGAGATATATAAGGTAGCCATTGTTTATCAGATAATTTATGGGACACATTCAATGCATATGAAATAATTATCTAATACCAAATTTATTCAAGGACTGAAAGTATGTAGAACACACAGGCTGCAAACCAGGAAAACTACCAGTTGGAGAAAGGGCTTTATTCGTGGAAGAAAGGTACAATGTAAAGAGTAGATGTTTCATGATGTAATTAACTTGTTTAAAGCTTTCTAGAATTGTGTTACAAACTATTACTACGTTTCTATTCACTTAGTTATTACATGGTTTTAAATTTGGCACTGGTGTCTAAGATTATATAAGGCTTTGTTATTCTTACGATCTATGTATTCAAAACACTAATTTTAACAAAAAGCTTTCCCCCATTATTTTTCTGCAATTAGGCTTTTTTGTATTACTTTCCTATAATAAAACATATTTAAAATATTTAATTCTTTAGACCTGCTTATAAAATTTCATGAAATCAAAGTACCTGTTATAAAATCACTTGAAAGGCTGTTTATCTTGGTCATCTCTAAGTGATGGCATTCTTTTTGTATTTGATTACCAAACAATTATTCTTGCACATGCTCTTTTAAACCTCAAATTTCTCAATGAGTTACACAAGAATTTAACCTTTATGAATTCTCGGCGATTTATTGTCTATTTCCATAGGTAAATGTAGTCAATCTTTCAAAAATAGATAGTAGTGATGAAAGCTTTGGTAATCAAAACAATTTTTAAGGCCACATCAAACAATGTATGTAAGGAAGCTAAAACCTTAGTGTAAAATAACTGCAGAGCTATGAAACATACAATAAAGAACATTGTTTCAGGACACAGAAATTTGGAAAAGTGACCAAAGCTTATGATCCTCTAGCCCTAAATGATTTTCATGTCTCAAAAAAAAAATTTTTTTGTTTCTTAAGTTTCATTTGATAGAACCATTAGCTGCCTAGCTTCCTGTACTCCACAATGGAGCCTTGTTATAAAATACATGGGATCTGAGCCAGTGGATCACCTTATTGCTAAGACCACCTTATAATGAGGTGCTTTCACTAACTAAACCCTCTTGGACCAGGTCCAAAACAACCCATCTTACACCAAATTCCACTCTGGAATAAACAAGCTTCAATATATTAGAAAGAAAACAAAAGCTATATGAAATTTACTGTTCCCAGAAATTAACCTTTGAAAACCTAATGGTAAATACTGATTAAAAGTAATGTGTAACAAGGCATAATTAGGTTGATATTTTAGTATGTTTTATAATAACTTTGTATTTTCTTGGCTCAGTCTTCCTTTTTTTGGAAATTTATATTATTTTGATTATCTTAATACTTTTCTCCAAATTTCATCATTTCACATGAAAATATCTTATATTAATATTTACAGAATTCAATATTAAAGTTTGATTTGGCTCCTTGCTATTATAAAGTACAAAACTGTACAAGTGGCATATTATTTCTGTTAACTAGGTGCCATCATCTTTTATATATGATTCATATATAGTTGAAAAGCTTTACAAGTATTTAGTAGTGGTTTGTTATTATGTTAAATGGAGTATTGTCTTGGTATATTTTTTTCTGTTTTTCTAACTGATGTTAAATTTAACTATCATTTCAAAATGTTAGTCGTTTCTATCTGTTGTGAAAGGACCCAAGTAACCTGACTTGCTAGTCAAGACTTTATGGTATTGCTTGTGGAGCTGAATTATTCCCTAAAGGAGGAGGAAGTAGGAACTATAAAAGCTTACTTTGTACCATTTTTAGTATCATTGTTGGAGATAGACATAACCTTAAACTAAGGAATTATTTAGATTATAGGCTCACTTGGGGGGTGGGGAGCTGGGGAGAGATAGAAAGGGGAGAGATGCCAGATGTAGGTGATGGGGAGGAAGGCAGCAAATCACACTGCCACGTGTGTACCTATGCAACAATCTTGCATGTTCTTCACAAAACCCCAAAACCTAAAATGCAATAAAATAAATGGGGGAAAAAAAAGATTATAGGCTCACCTAAATATAAATTACAGTAAAGCTGGGCACAGTGGCACACACCTGTAGTCCCAGCTACTTAGGAGGCTGAGACATGAGGATTGCCTGAGTCCAGGAGGTCAAGGGTGCAGTGCGCTATCTGAACAACATAGCGAGATCCCATCTCTTTAAAATATTGTTTAAATAAAAATTGCAATAAAATAAGTTGTTATATTAATATGTATTAATATATTTCACTAAATATTATACTTCATATTATATTCACACCTCCATATATAATATGATATATTAATATATTTCAGTCTTTAAAGTTGAATGGCAGTATATATGAATTTTGTTCCCATTAGACTTGGAAATATGTTCCAACTCCACCTGCCAACTTACTTTAGGCAAGTTATTTAATCTCTCTGAACTTCTGCTTTTTCATCTTAAAATAGGGTTAAGTAGATCAAACATGAGAATCAAGTGCAGAAGAGTATATGGAAGCTCTTTTGCATTAGGCAGTCAAGGGAATGAGTTTGAGTTTTGCCCTGCAAAACTTGGCCATTTCACTTTACCTTATTGAGCCTCAGCTTTGTTTTCTACCAAAAAATAGTGTGCAAAAATAAATGAAAAGATTGTTATTGAGGATTAATTGGGAGAACATTCAATATGTAAAAGTGCTTTATAAATTCTAAAACACTGTTCAAATACTGTTAGGAACCTGTTAGACCTGTTAGAATTTGGTCCACATGCTGAAAAACACTTTGAGCTTTTTATTTTTAAAAATCTAGGCAGGACACAGTGGCTCACACCTGTAATCTCAGCATTTTGGGAGGCCTGGCCAACATGGTGAAACCTTGTCTCTACTTAAAAAAGACAAAAAATTAGCTGGGTTTGGTAGCAGGCACCTGTAATCCCAGCTACTCAGGAGGCTGAAGCAGGAGAATCACTTGAACCCAGGAGGCAGAGGTTGTAGTGAGCTGAGATTGTGCCACTGCACTCCAGCCTGGGTGGCACAGCAAGACTCTGTCTCAAACAAACAAACAAAAACAAAACAAAAATAACTAGTTATTCCTTTATTAGTAAGACTTTAAATATTATGACTTTTCTATTTTTGTACCTCATATTTTATATCTTAAAAGTTGTACCTGTTTCAAACCAGAAAATATCATCAAGGAAACACTGAAATCCATGGATTCCAATGAAAACAATTCTATGTAAGATCTATAGGGGCAGGGAATCTTTTTTTTTTTTTTTTTTTTTGGTCTGTATTTGTTGTTGTACTCCCAACACCATATTTGCTGACCAAATGAATTGAACATTTTAGTAAACTTCTCAGCCCTCACATATGCCTATTTCGTTTGACCAATTTCTAGACCTTAGCAACATTTCTCTATTCCAAACTTTTTATTCTTATTACGTGAACCTCATTAAATCTCCCATATTTTCTCCATTCCTATTTACTAAACCTTTATCCCTTCAATTGTGGGCCAGAGATTGTCTTTTCTCTTCCTTTTATTCTACAGGGTGTTCCTTTGCCAACTTTACCTACAAAAAGAATGTTGGACTTCTGTAATTTTGTTTGAGATGTTCATGACGATAATTATTTTAACACAGTTGGGTTCTAAAATATGAATTGGACTTGACTTTGGCTAATTAATTAGCCTAAATATCAGCCTATTTATAAAAGCCTTTAGTCCCATTATCACCCTGGGACAAAATAAATTTTTCCTGCCTATGTCCCAAGGTAATATGTATTGTATGATATTGCAATTAATTGTGTACAAGTCAGTCTCTCCTGCACACAGTGACCCACTAGGGATAAGAACAGCTTTCCATATTATTTGGTATTCATTCACCCATTCATTCATCTGACATACTTTGAGAGTCTGCTTTGCATCGAGAACATTGCTATGTTCTAGGGATACCAAAGTTGAGTAAGAAAGGCACCATATTCATTAGGAATTCATAGCCTAATTTATATACAAGTAAACACTTGTGCAGTGTGATACAGTATGATGAGAGCTGTAATAAAAGAAAGGCACACAACAGTGCTTTGTTGAGTATATACATTTTGGTAGGTACAAATTATAGTTGTGGCAGAGGATCTATAAGTTAACAGTGAAAGTCATTTAACACAGGAAACATCCTGACAGACTTTCTTTAATTTTTTAATGAAAAAATTGCTTAATTAAAAAATTATAAATATAATTGATATTTATATAAAGTATAAAGTATAATTGATATTTATTTTTATATAATATCAATTATGTTTATATATAATATTTATATATAAACTCTGTCACTCAGGCTGGAGTGCAGTGGTGCGATCTTGGCTCGCTGCAACTTCTGCTTCCTGAGTTCAAGCAATTCTCATGCCTCAGCCTCCCAAGAAGCTGGGACTACAGGCGCATGCCAGCATGCGCCTGGCTAATTTTTGTATTTTGTATAGAAACAGGGTTTTGCCATGTTGCCCAGGCTGGTCTCAAACTGCTGAGTTCAAGTAATCCCGCCTGGGGGGACGGGCATGGTGGCTCATGCCTGTTATCCCAGCACTTTGGGAGACTGAGGTGGGTGCATCACCTGAGGTCAGGAGCTTGAGACCAGCCTGGCCAACATGGTGAAATCCCATCTCTACTAAAAATGCAAAAATTAGCCAGGTGTGGTGGCAGTCACCTGTAATCCCAGCTACTCGGCAGGCTGAGGCAGGAGAATTGCTTGAACCCAGGAGGCGGCGGTTGCAGTGAGCCAAGATCATGTCATTCCACTCCAGCCTGGGTGACAAGAGTGAAACTTCATCTCAAAAAAATAAAAGGGGCCTGGCGCGGTGGCTCAAGCCTGTAATCCCAGCACTTTGGGAGGCCGAGGCAGGTGGATCACGAGGTCAAGAGATCGAGACCATCCTGGTCAACACGGTGAAACCCCATCTCTACTAAAAATACAAAAAATTAGCTGGGCATGGTGGCGCGTGCCTGTAATCCCAGCTACTCAGGAGGCTGAGGCAGGAGAATTGCCTGAACCCAGGAGGCAGAGGTTGCGGTGAGCTGAGATCGCGCCATTGCACTCCAGCCTGGGTAACGAGCGAAACTCCATCCCAAAAATAAAATAAAATAATAAAAGTAGTCCCCCTGCCTCGGCCTCCTAAAGTGTTAGGACAGGTGTGAGTCACCATGACCAGCCTTGAAATATATTCTTGAAGGAGTACCAGGTTATGCTGTTTTCCCTGATGTTCCCATCTCCAGTTCTTTTAACCTCTGTTTTGAATTATTGTGTTAACTAACCTAATGGGAACAGAACAAGAGCATAGCAAATACATCTTCTGTAGTGCTTTAGTGCATAGCTTTCACAGCGATCACTTGATTCTCAACACAGCCTGCCAGAGGTCAACAGAACATGTGGTGTTATCCTCATTTTACAAAGGAAGAAAAAGAAACATAATGAGACTGCAATCAAAATCATGCTGCTCTTTCTACTTGTCCATAATGCCACAGTGTGTTGCTGATAGATGTTTGTACTTTATATTGATGTTAGTCTACCTTTGTTCTCCAGAATCTCTTTATGAAAGGCATAGTCTTGGAATCTGAAATCAAGCTTCATTATCTTACATTTTAGAATCAATGTATAACATTTTAATAATACTAAATGAAGATACATTAACTAGCATTAAGGAGTATGAGCTCCTTGAGAGCAGAAACAGTGGTAGAGCATGATACACTTATGGACATAGAGTAGGTGCTTAGTAATTTTATTTTTATGGGAAGAAAGAATCTTCTCAAAATAAGCAGAACCTAATGGGTTTGTTTTAAGTAACATTGATAATTAGTGACATTAGAGTCAGAACTAGTACCCTGGTGTTCTAACTTCCAATTCCAGATTCTTAACGCTTTACCAACTACCTAATTACCAGCCTCAGTTTCTTGACTTCAGCTCTTGTGATTTCACCTCCATTTCATCCACCCACATTGACTATATCTTAAAACTTCCTCACTCATGTAACCATGAACACTAGTATACCTCTCTCTGATCACCATCCTGCGTCCTTCCAGCACTGATTTCATTACTCCTTCTATACCTATTTCCTCCATTGTCTCCAAGCCTGTTAGCCTCCTGCAGTCTTCAAAATGAAGTAAAAACTCCATATGAACATATACCAGGCTTTTTGTAATCCGGTCCTACCCAACATCTCCAGCCTCACCTCCTGGCCACCTTTTGTGAACTTCAGTCCTAAGAATAATTTTAAAAACAGACCATGTTGGCCAGGCACAGTGGCTCACACCTGTAATCCTAGTGCTTTGAGAGGCTGAGGCAGGAGGGGCTCTTGAGGCCAGTAGTTCCAGACCAGTCTGGACAACATAGTGAGAACTTTATCTGTACACACACAAAAAAAAAAATTAAAAAAAGAAATTTTTTAAATTGGTGTGGTGTCACACACCTATAGCCTTGGTTACTAGAGAGGCTGAGGTGGGAGAATCCCTTGAGGCCAGGGGTTTGAGGTTGCATTGAGCAATGATCATGCCACTGCTCTCCAGCCTGGGTAACAGAGTGGGACCCTGTCTCTAAAAAACAAAAACAGATGCTGTTTCATATCCATCACCTTTGCTAATGCTCTTACACCTGTGCAGACGTCCCTCCTTCTTTACCAAGTAAACTCCTACACATCCTGAGAAATTCAATTAAAACATTATTCTTCTGGAAGCTTACCATGTCCTCCTGATGTAACCTGATGTGGGAAGCTTGGAATAGGGGTACCTCACCTACCTTGACTCCCAGATGTAACTTCAACATAGAATTTTCAACACTATATTAAAGTTGTCTATTTTTGCTTGTTTTCTGTACCAGACTTTTAAGTTTGTACAAGGTAAGACTGTGTTTGTCAATCTTGCACCTGGCACATGCCTTAAAATAGTAAGTGCCCAATTTATAGTGCTATTCAGTTCCACAAATGAACTAAACCATACTATTTTTTTTTTTTTTTTGAGATGGAATCTTGCTCTGTTGCCCAGGCTGGAGTGCAGTGGTACAATCTTGGCTCACTGCAACCTCCACCTCCTGGGTTCAAACAACTCTTCTGCCGCAGCCTCCTGAGTAGCTGGGACTACAGGTGCACACCACCACATCTGGCTAATTTTTGTATTTTTTTAGTAGAGATGAGGTTTACCTATGTTGGCAAGGCTGGTCTCGAACTCCTGACCTCAGGTGATTTGCTACCTCAGCCCCCCAAAGTTCTGGGATTATAGGTGCCATTACACCCAGCCAACCATGCTACCTCTTTTTTTTTTTTTTTTTTTTTTTT
>NW_016107436.1:2481694-2495262 GCF_001604975.1 Cebus imitator
GAATTTCTCCATGTTAGTCAGGCTGGTCTCGAACTCCTGACCTCAGGTGATCCACCTGCCTCAGCCTCCCAAAGTGCTGAGATTACAAGCATGAGCCACTATGCCCAGCCCCAACCATGCTATCTTGAAATTGGCTGCTTTTGTTTTGGCACTGCTTCAATTTGTTATATTTTTATTACTGTTTTAATAGAGTATTTTACAAGTCATCTACTTTCCTTTTGTTAAACATGAAGTAACTAAGGCCCAGAGAGATTTAGAACTGAGACCAACATATTGATGGCAAAACACCACATTGTTTTTAACTGGTTTAGTTCTTATTAACTCGACTCTCTCAAGGTATTCTTTGGGAAAGTTACAATTGTAGATAACCAAAAAGTTAAAGTAAAATACGAATTAAAAAGCCACCCAGGCTGGGTGTGGTGACTCACGCCTGTAATCCCTGCTCTTTGGGAAGCTGAGATGGGTGGGTCACTGGAAATCAGGAATTCAGCACCAGCCTAGCCGACATGGTGAAACTCCATCTTTACTAAAAATTCAAAAATAAGCTGGGTGTGGTGGCACACACCTGTAATCCCAGCTACTTGGGAGGCTGAGGTATGAGAATTGCCTGCACCCAGGAGGCGCAGGTTGCACTTAGCCAAGATTGTGCCAGTGCACTCCAGCCTGGGCGATACAGCAAGACTCTCTCTCTCAAAAAAAAAAAAAAAAACCGTCACAGTTTTTATGATAATACTTGTTTTATTGTTACCATTATGTGCAATAATTCTCCACAGAATTGCCTTCTGATTGGCTAACATACATCCACAAACACACCTTAATAAGTTTATGCAACTGGCAGCATTTTTAAAGGAAATTAATATAATTGTGGTGTGATATGCCTTTTCTTCTTCTTTTTCTTTTTTAAATTATACTTTATGTCCTGGAACACATTTGTAGAACATACAGGTTTGTTACATAGGTATACATATCCCATAGTGGTTTGCTGCACCCATCATCTACATTAGGTATTTGTCCTAATGCTATCCCTCCCCTAGTCCCCAACCCACAGACAGGCCCCAGTGTGTGATATTCCCTTCCCGGTGTTCATATGTTCTCATTGTTCAACTTTCACTTACGAGCAAGAACATGCGGTGTTTGGTTTTCTGTTCCTGTGTTAATTTGCTGAGAATGATGGTTTCCAGCTTCATCCATGTCCCTGCAAAGGACATGAACTCATCCTTTTTGTGGCTCCATAGTATTCCATGGTGTATATGTGTCACATTTCTTTATCCAGTCTATCATTGGTAGGCATTTGGGTTGGTTCCAAGTCTTTGCTATTGTGAATAGTGCTGCAATAAACATACGTATGCATGTGTCTTTACAATTGAAAGATTTATAATCATTTGAGTCTATATCCAGTAATGGGATTGCTGGGTCAAATGGTATTTCTGGTTCTAGATCCTTGAGGAATCGCCACACTGTCTTCCACAATGGTTGAACTAATTTATGCTCCCACCAACAGTGTAAAAGCATTCCTATTTCTCCACATCCTCTCCAGCATCTGTTGTTTTTTGACTTTTTAATGATTGCCATTCTAACTGGCATGAGATGGTATCTCATTGTGGTTTTGATTTGCACTTCTCTAATGACCAATGATAATGAGCTTTTTTTCATATGTCTGTTGGATGCATAAATGTCTTCTTTTGAGATGTGTCTGTATCCTTCACCCATTTTTTGATGTGTTTTTTTTTTTTTTCTTGTAAATTTGTTTAAGTTCCTCGTGGATTCTGGATATTAGCCCTTTGTCAGATGGATAGATTGCAAAAATTTTCTCCCATTCTGTAGGTTGCCTGTTCACCCTGATGGTAGTTTCTTTAGCTGTGTAGAAGCTCTTTAGTTTAATTAGATCCCATTTGTAAATTTTGGCTTTTGTTGCCATTGCTTTTGGTGTTTTAGTCATGAAAAGGAGCTAGTGCCATTCCTTCTGAAACTATTCCAAACAATAGAAAAAGAAGGACTTCTCCCTAATTCACTTTATGAGGCCAGCATCATCCTGATACCAAAACCTGGCAAAGACACAACAAAAAAAGAAAATTTCAGGCCAACATCCTTGATGAGCATCGATGGGAAAATCCTCAATAAAAATACTGGCAAACCGAATGCAGCAGCACATCAAAAAGCTTATCTATCACGATCAAGTTGGTCATTCCTGGAACCAAGACTGGTTCAACATGCACAAATCAATAAACATAATCCATCACATAAACAGAACCAATGACAAAAATCACATGATTATCTCAATAGATGCAGAAAAGGCCTTCCATAAAATTCAACACCCCTTCATGCTAAAAACTCTCAATAAACTAGGTGTTGTTGAAACTTATCTCAAAATAATAAGAGCTATTTACGACAAACCCGCTGCCAATATCACACTGAATGGGCAAAAGCTGGAAGCGTTCCCTTTGACAAATGGCACAAGACAAGGATGCCCACTCTTACCACTCCTATTCAACATAGTATTGGAAATTCTAGCCAGGGCAATCGGGCAACAGAAAGAAATAAAAGGTATTCAAATAGAAAGAGAGGAAGTCAAATTGTCTTTGTTTTCAGATTACATCATTGGATATTTAGAAAACCCTATCATCTCAACCTAAAATAAGCAACTTCAGCAGTCTCAGGACACAAATTCAATATGCAGAAATCACAAGCATTCCTATACACCAATAATAGACAAACAGCCAAATTGTGAGTGAACTCTCATTCACAATTGCTACCAAGAGAATAAAATACCTAAGAATACAACTTACCAGGGATGTGAAGGACCTCTCCAAGGAGAACTACAAACCGCTGCTCAAGGAAATAAGAGAGGATACAAACAAATGGAAAAACATTCTATGCTCACGGTTAGAAAGAATCAATATCGTGAAAATGGCCCTACTTCCCAAAGTAATTTATAGATTCAGTGCTATCCCTATCAAGCTACCATTGACCTTCTTCACAGAATTAGAAAAAAACTACTTTAAATTTTATATGGAACCAAAAAAGAGCCTGCATAGCCAAGACAATCCTAAGCAAAAAGAACAACGGTGGAGGCATCACACTACCTGACTTCAAACTATGCTACAAGGCTACAGTAACCAAAACAGCATGGTACTGGTACCAAAACAGATATACAGACCAATGGAACAGAACAGAGGCCTCAGAAATAACGCCACACATCTACAACCATCTGATCTTTGACAAACCTGACAAAAGCAATGGGGAAAGGATTCCCTGTTTAATAAATGATGTTGGGAAAAGTGGCTAGCCATGTGCAGAAAACTGAAACTGGACCCCTTCCTGATACCTTACACTAAAACTAACTCCAGAAGGATTAAAGATTTAAATATAACAGCAAACACCATAAAAACCCTAGAAGAAAACCTAGGCAATACCATTCAGGACATAGGGATGGGTGATACTGCCTTTTCTAAGTATTTTTCACCTTGTTTTACTTTAGAAATATTTATAAAAGCTTTTTCCAAGACTACCGGGTTGATAAAAATCCAAAAAGTCTTCCTGAATGCTAATTTGCACAAAATCCTTTTGCCATTGCTTAAATGAATTGGAGTACAGATCCTACGAAGAAAACTTAATTATGTTACCACTGGCAATGCTATTTAGTGGTGCCCTGAACCATTTAAAAACCACATTAATGGTTTATACGACTTTAGTGAAGAATGAAGATAAATGGACTTAATGGCGACATTGCTTCCTTGTCACTTTCTAAAGTCTTCAAATGTAAATTAGGTATCTTTTTATTTTTCAATGAAATCAGACATGAAAAGGAACTTATAAATCACTTTAAAAATATGTTCCTCTTAAGAATTGCAAAGGAAAAAGCCTCAAACTTGTACAAAACGAAGAAATGTACAAATAACAAACATCACATTAGGATATATGAGGCATTGATTCATCTGTTTCCAATAATGACTCCCAAAAAAACATTTCCATGGCATACAAGTAAAGATTCATGCCTTGGCAGGCTCAGCGTTGTATAGGATGAGCAGCAACACACTCAGGCAACTTACAGGATAAAAGAAACTGGGTTCCACCAGCTGTTCCTAGAAAACAGCGAGATGGGTACTTACATACAAACAACTGGCTCATAAACCCAAGTCCTTTTCCTTTGCGCACATGTCCCTGGTTGCCTCATGCCCTTTTACAGTTTCCTAACCACTTTCAAGTCTGTTCATCATGTTCATTTTTGTCATGTTAATACCTGTTTCTAACATTGAGAAGAAGGTACTAAGCTATACATTATGATTTATCCCAAGCCTTGCACTCACCCAAAAATAATCCTAAACACCACTTATTCCTATAAGTGATATGGCCAAGGAGAAGCAAATTACTTATATTACAGAATACTGAGTTCAAATCACCCACATCTGTTATTTCCCCATTTTTGAAATCAGTGGATTCATTTAAACTCTCTTTTCTTTCTGCCCATTTGAAACCTGTGGGTAACAAGTTCTATGATAATATCTATTCATTCAACACTTAAGTATAAAAGACACTTAAAACTGTAACTTGGGATTTCCCCTGCTGCTACCCACTCAAAGGTGGACCATTCATGGTTTGGTTACAAATGTTTGCAGAAACATATGGTCAAATCATATGGTTCTAATAATGTTCCCTTTAGTACTTTGTAGCTTTGACCAATTTCAATATTTTTTCTGGAATTGGAAATTCTTTCTTGTGGTAATGTACTCATTTATCAAAAAAATGAATATGTGGTTGTGAAGAATTTTTTGGCTTATTGCAGTATGGAAGACTATAAGAAGTTTTTCTGAGAACTACAATGTTACATAGATTGATAGTCATATTATTACACAAAATCTTCCTGTTTTCAATGTATACCCGGGAGTTTGAAGTGGAAGGTTGTGTCGTTACTATTTTTCTGAGCCACCTCATCCAGTGTCTCCTCCATTCTGAGTTTCCACTCCTCTTTCTATTCCATGGACAGTGATTTCCAGGGACAAATGTAATTCCATCCCAAATAGACTGGACGAGTGGGAGTGTATAAGAGAGGCTCCCACTTGCTCTCTTGTCTTCCCTCTGCCATGAGTACCTCTGTTGTATAGCACCATTAATTTCTACAAAAAGGAGCAAGTGCTCACTTGTGAATCACTATAAATCATTCAACACCTGGGACTCTCGCTTCAAGGAAAACTTGTAGTTTTGCTCATTTTATTCAAATGACAGGCCAGCATAAAAGAGGTTGTCCTTGGAATTTTAAAATTTGGATTGTTTGGTCAATTGTTCAACTGAAGAATACGGAGAAACTTTTTATCTTGAAACCAGATGTAAGCAGTGACACACATTATCATTGGGAATGTACTGTCAAAGGAACAATGCTATTCCCACAGATGTATTGTCATGTGGAAACCTGGGCAAAATTACTTTGTTCTTTCTACATGCTGAGGAAATATTTGCATTGTTAAAGTTTCTTTTAAAATAGACTTCCCTTAGAATAGAAATCTTCATGATCTGTGTTTTTTCTATCATAGCCTCTATCATGGGAAAGATTGCATTATCATATTTTAGAGAATAATCAAAGTTCTGTTTTAAGACGAACTGGTATTAACATTTTGAAAGGCATCATTTCACATTTAATGTGGGTAGATTTTCTTCAAACAACCCACAGAATTGTAATTGTGGAGATTTGTTAATAGTGTTCCCAGTTATAAATAGTTTTATTTGAAAACAAGGAATTATGTTTTCTTTTGAAAACGTTTTGATTCTTAAGGAGGCAGTAAACCAAAAGGATCTGAACCTGAGTTTTGGATTTGGACATTTTAAACCCCAGTCTACTGCTTTCTAACTTTAACTTATGCTCCCTAAAAGTTTCCTCACCCAGACAATGAGGACAGTAATACCTCACAGAGGTCTGTGAGGATAAAATTAAATAATGAATTTACATCATAAGCATTCACTAATGCAAGCTGTTACTCTGTTTTTTTTTTTTAAACTTACTTTCTGTACTCTACTATGTTAGACTAAAGATTCTTACATTTTCCCTTCGAATATGTTAAGCTAATGTTTTTTAAAAACACGACCCAGTCTTAACATCCAATCCACTTTCTGTTGGACCTTTACAAGTGAAGTTGAGATGTTAAATCTGGTAGTTCAGGCTTTATGAAAGGTTTTTTTTTAAATTTTTGTAAGCAGGGAGATAAGTTTATCTTTAAATACCATCTGGAATATGAAAGAATGTTCTTTCAGCTACTTACAGTGTAGAAAGATCAACCAGTCTCTTCAATAGGAGCTGAAGTAACTGACCCTGGAAACACTGCTCAATCAAGGGTAAGTTTATGTATATTTGTTCTGAAATTTAAGATAAGGCTGTGTGTGCATAACTATGCTCATGTAATAATGAAGACATATGAAGTATTGTGATGCTATAGATAAATATGATTAATAAGGCCCATTTGTCTTATTGATTAAAAAATAGAGAGTATGATACACTATTAAAGATGAACTATTCCCAGATGTAGTATTTTTGTAAGCTTAGCATTAAACTGTAAGTATCAAAGCCAAAACTGAAAAGGCATTTAGTATGGCAGCATAAAAATTCAGACACATTATGCTTCCACATTATACTGTTAAAACTTGCATTGTTAAAGTAAGCCAGTCTTATCTCTTTGTGTGTTTTTAATCTGCTCATTTAAGCCTAATCAGGATTGAATATACATTGGAGACAAAGACATGACCCAAAGATTAGTCTTGTAAAATAAGGATCAGATTTCCAACTCTATGTAAACTCCTATTGCACATCCCTAAACCAAGCAGATTCAAAGTTATAGTAGTATTGTAAACAATTTAGTTATAAATACACTTCCATCAGGTTGCTAGTACTTTCAGCAAATATTCATTCTGTGGGTAAGACTAGGTATGTTCTTACTTAAAGTGCTGTGAATAACATCACTTTAAAAAATAAATCCCAGGTAACTAGATATAGTTAAGATTTTTGAAAATGTTTTCTCAGTGCAGTGAGACCACTTGGATATCAAATTCAATTTCTGCCTTTTTATAAATTCTATGATTTTGAGAAAGCTATTTCTCTGTGCTTTAGTTTATTTTTGTGCAAAACTGGGGAAATAACACCTAATGGCGTTGTTATATGGGTTACATGAGTTAATTTATGTAAACCACTTAGAATAGCCTGGCATGATGTAGTAGCTCCCCAGTATTAACAACAATAATCATAATGATAAGGAAATCTTATTATCGGTAGTACTTTAAAATTAGTCTTTTATAAGAAAGTGCAGGATCATGCATTATTCCAACATTAAATAATGTAATTAGATGTTGAACATTTTCCCATTTCACTGTTTAAATTGTCTGATGATAGCTAGGCATATGAAATTTAAACTATAATATTTCTATTTTAGCATCATGAAATACTGTGGTATCATAGTCCCTTAGCAACAAGAAATGCTGCACTGCTCTGAATTTTATAAGGTGAGTTTCAATATACTTTCAGAGGAAATGCCATTTATAAGCATACAGTTAATTGAGTGCTCACAGGAAGAACATAGTTAAGTACTATTTCTTTGTGGACTGGTGAATTGCACCTTACAATTAATACTTCTCTATGGGAAAAAAATCGAGCTTATCTTTCTTCCAAGGAAGGTAAAATTGGCAGTTTGGGAGCATTGAAAAGTTCTAGCAGGGATGTATATTCTTTAAAATTTACTTTTCCCAATTGGAAATGTAATAAATATTTTGTGACAAGGTTTTGTTCCATTATCTTGCCTGATAAGAAATTTAGACAAGAGACTAAGCATAATATTATTATTTTGGCAGTAGAGACCAGATGATTTGAATTATCTTTCAACTATGTTTTTCTCTTTTATGGTCATGGCCTATCATATCCATTCATATTACACTCTTATATTAGTTAGGAAATTACCTCAGTGCTTATTATATGTTGGTTGAATGTAACCATCATCTGCATTCCTCAAAAATAGCTTATTTTCATTCTTTTGTTCATTCTTATCTAATATTAACACACCAAAAATCAGATACTATTTTTAAACTTATTTAATGAAATGATTCTCTTAAAATATAAAGATGCTTGGGAATCTGAAGTCTGAAATGATTGTATATGCAAATGTGCTGTGTGCCAAATGGATTGTTTCTGATGTTTCTGGATTTACTGAAGGTGGTTTTTATAACTATTGTTGGCAGTCTTCTTGATGAAAATGAGATATGTTCTAGAGATATTTTTGATCCACATATATCACTTGTACCTGAGTAATCGACATCCCATAGCATAGCTAATACTTTGTTCCAACCTGCAGCTACTTGGGAAATCTCTATTCCCAGGGTGTTGTAGCTACTTGATTTAACTGAGAGTTGAGGGGTGGGGCGGAGCAGGGGGAGTGGGCCTCCAGGACCCTATTGAAATAATACCGGTCTTTTGGCAACATCACAGCCACCTAAAGCTGTGCTTTCAGATGGGGCAAACGAGTCTGGCTAGAGACTTAATGGGAAACCCTGAAGAAGCAGAAAAGCATAGGGAACTTTGAAAAGCTCTCATATATTCCTGGGTAATCTAAAAGGCTGTATGCATGAATAAGTTGGTATACATGCTCACAAAAGAGAGGGAAGGGAGAAGGCCCCAGTCAGTCATCTCCAGCTGACTTTGAGGTCCTGCAGAAGAAAAAAGTTAAAGGTAAGTCTTTCTTATGAACTGCTTAAAGTTTGAAGTTGGGCCTTCAAAGGATATCCTTGGCAAATAATAGAAAAGCGTTCTGGGAAATCTGACGGTCTTTGATGGATTACTAAATTATTGTGACCCCAGAGGGAACCACTGGAAACCCATGCTTAAAAACAAGAATAAAAAAAACTACACACACACACACACACACACACACACACACACACTCACACTCTTAGAAGAACTCAGTGGCAGGGAATATAGAATCTGTAAAATTAGTTCAAGAAAATCTTGAGGAGAGGTGGACCAAATATCAGAGTTATTACAAGGTATTACCTAAAATACCCAGTTTTCAACAAAAGAATTACTAGATATGCAAATAAACAGCACAGTGTGCAAAATACACATGGTAAAAAGCAGCCAAAGAAAATGTCTATGAACTGGCCCATATTTTTGATTTAACAGAACATAGTGATTCCCAGGGGTTAAGGAGGGTGTACAGGTAGAAGGGAAGAGGGTGTGGCTATAAAAGGGCAACATGAGTGATCCATGGGGTGATGGAAATGTTCAGTTTTTTTACTGTATCACTGTTAACAGCCTGGTTGTGATATCATACTACAGTTTTGCAAGATATTACATTGGGGGGAAACAAAAACAGATGCTAATCGTAATCTCCAGAGCAACCACTAAGAAAATTAAAAGTATAGTAAAAGAAACAACCAAGGAATTTGCATGGTACACTAGAAAATAAGATGAAAAAAAGATCATAACTGATAAATAGAGCAAAAGATACATAAGTCATAGACTATAAATAGCAAAATGAGCACATAAATCTTACTTTATCAGTAATCACATCAAATGTAAATGAACTAAATATGCCAGTCAAGAAAAAGATATTGGAAGAATGGATTTTTACAAAGCAATCACATATGCCTTCTACAAGAGACACAGTTTAGATTCAAAAACACAAATAGATTGAAAGTAAGAGGATAGAAAAGATAAGCTACGCAATTAGTAACCAAAAGAATTCTTTCAAAACTTCAACAAAAGTTGACATTTAGCTATCTTGATTAAAACAAACAAACATAAGAGTCAAATTACTACCAGGCTTAAAGACATAAAAATGATTATTACCGTGAACAACTATATGACAACAAAACTAGATAACGTAGATGAGGTGGACAAATTCCTTGAAAGACACAAACTACTGACACTGACTCAAGAAGAAATAGATAATCAGAATAGGCCTGTAACAAGTAAAGAGATTGAATTAAGAATTTAGAAACTTCCCACAAAGAAAAGCCCAGGACCAGATGGTTTCACTTCTGAATTCTACATATAGTTAAAGAAGAATTAATATCAATCCTTCGCAAACTCTGCCAAAACATATAAAAGGAGGAAACATTTCCTGACTCATTCTAAGAGGACAATATTACTCTGATCCCCAAATCAGGCAAAGATAGCACAAGAAAACTATAGACCAACATCCCTTATAAATTTAGACACAAAAATCTTCAACATGTACTAGGAAACTGAATCCAGCAACATGAAAAAGATTATATCCTATGACCAAGTGAGATTTATTCCAGGAATAAAAACTTGAAATAATTCGGTAACAATGTAATATACCACATCAATAAAGATTAAAGCTACATGATTATTTCCATAGATGCAGAATAAGCATTTGACAAAATCTAGTATCTTTTCGTGATAAAAACAATAAACTATAGCTAGAAGGAAATCTCCTCAAGCTGGTAAAGTGAATCTGTGAAAACCACACAGTTTATATCATACTTAATGGAGAAAACTGAATGCATTCCCCCCTAATATCAGGAACAAGATAAGGATGTCTGCTCTTGAAACTTGTATTCAACATTGCTGGGATTTCTAACCAAGGCTATTAAGCAAGACAAATACATCATCAAGATTAGAAAAGAAGAAGTGAGCCACGCTCGGTGGTTAGTGCCTGTAATCTTATCACTTTGGGAGGCTGAGGAAAGAGGATTGCTTGAGGCCAAGAGTGAGAGACCAGCCTGGGTAACACAGTGAGACCCCCATCTCTAAAAAAAATTTTTTTTAGAAGTGGGAAAACCAAATAAATTTTTAAAGTAGCCAAGCATGCTGGTGTGGTCTGTAGTCCCAGCTACTTGGGAGGCTGAGGCAGAAGGATTGCCTGAGTTCAAGGCTGCAGTGTGTAATGATCATGCCACTCCACTCCAGCCTGGGCAAGAGAGCATCTCTAAAAATAATTTAAATAAATAAATAAATGCAGTAAAACTTGCAGGTGACATGATCTTATATGTAGAAAATCCTAAAGAATCCACTAAAAAAGAAAAAGCCAATAAATTCAATATGGAATAGAGAAGATCAATATACAAAATTCAATTGTATTTCTATAGAGTACCAATGAACAATTCAAAAACAAAATTGAGAAAACAGTTTAATTTGAAATAACATCAAAAAGTATAAAATACCTAGAAATGAATTTAACAAAAACCTCTCATGTTCATGGACCAAAAGATTTAATATTGTTAAGATGGCAGCACTCCTCAAATTGATTTACACAATTTGATTCAACACAACTATCGCACTTTCCAATTTTTAAACTTACTACACAACTACAGTAATCAAGACAGTATTGTACTGCCATAAGGATAGATATATAGACAATGGAATAGAGTCAAGAGTCCAGAAGTAAATCCATACATTTATGGTCATTTGATTTTTGACAAGAGTGAATGACAATTCATTGGGGAAATAGTTCAACAAATGGTACTGGGACAACAAGATATTCACATGCAAAATAAGGAAGCTAGACTCCTGCCTTATACAAAATTTAACTGAAAATGGATTTGAGACTGAATTAAAGAGTTAAAACTCTCAGAGGAAAACAGAGGTAAGTCTTCTTGACTTGGATTAGGCAATGGTTTTTAAAATATAGACTTTATTATTATTATTATTTTGAGACAGAGTCTCACTCTGTTGCCCAGGCTGGAGTGCAGTGGTGCAATCTCGGCTCACTGCAACCTCCACCTCTTGGGTTCAAGCGATTCTTCTGCCTCAGCGTCCTGAGTAGCTGGGAGTACAGGCACATGCCACCATGCTGGTCTAATTTTTGTTTTTAGTAGAGACAGGGTTTGGTTTTACCATGTTGACTAGTCTGGTTTCAAACTCCTGACCTCAAGTGATCTGCCCACCTCAGCCTCCCAAAGTGCTGGGATTACAGGCATAAGCCACCTCACCCAGCAACTTTATTTATCTATTTATTTTTAGAGCAATTATATGTTCACAGCAGAACTGAGTAGAAAGTACAGCAAGTTCTCATATACCCCCTCCCATAAACATCCCGTCAACATTTCACCATCAACATCCCACACCAGGGTGGGGTATATTGTTAGAATCAATAAATCAACATTGATATCATTATCAACCAAAGTCTATGAATCCACTAGGATTCACTCTAGATATTTTATGTTCTATGAGTTTGGACAAATATATAGTGGCATGAATCCATCATTATAGAATCATACAGAATAGTTTTACTGTCCAAAAAATTCTCTAGGCTCCACTTATTTGTACCTCTTTCCCTTATATTTATGACTAGTTTACCTCCTCTTTCAAAAAGCACTATACCACTTCATGGGTAATGCATGTACTTTATAGCAACACAGTATTCCCAACTTGTCCCTCCCACCACTTAGTACATTGCTGTCATTCATTTCACTTATCCGCAAGCTATAATCACTACATATATTGCTGCTTTTATTATTTTGAACAGGGATCTGTTGGATCATTTAAGAAAAATAAAGGTAAAAGATTTTGTTTTACCTTCATTTAATCCTTCTCTAATGCTTTTCTTTTCCTTACGCAGATCTGAGTTTCTGGCAGTTTGCTAGGGCTGTTAAAACAAAATACCACCTACTGAATGGCTTAAACAACCAGAATTTATTTTCTCACAGTTCTGGGAGCTAAAAGTCCGTGATCAGGGTGTTAGCAGGTTTGATTTCTCTCTCCTTGGCTTGCAGATGGTAGCTTTCATCCTGTGTCCTTACATGGTCATCTCTTGATTTGAGTGTGTCTGTGCTTGGGGTCTCTCTCGGTCTATATCCAAATTTCTTCTTGTTATAAGAACCTCAAGTGATCCACCCACCTCGGCCTCCCAAAGTCCTGGGATTACAGGTGTGAGCCACTGCACCTAGCCAGTATTTCTTGCAAGGCAGGTCTACTAGTGACAAATTCTCCTCAATTTTTGTTTGTCTGAGAAAGTCTTTATTTCTCCTTCACAAGAAGGATAATTTAGCTGGATACAGAATTCTAGGTTGGTGGTTTTTTTCTTTCAGTACTTTAAATATTTTACTTCACTTTTTCCTTGCATGTTTTCTGAGAAGTGCAGTGTAATTCTTATCCATGCTTCTCTATAGGTAACGTTTCTCTTTGTCTTTGATTTTCTGAAATTTGAATATGGTATGCCTAGCTGTAGATCTTCCCAGGCTGTAGTGCAGTGGCATGATCCTGGCTCACTGCAACCTCTGCCTCCCGGGTTCAAATGATTCTCGTGCCTCAGCCTCCTGAGTAGCTGGGATTATAGGTATGCACCACCATGCCCAGCTAATGTTTTGCATTTTACTAGAGACAGGGTTTCACCATGTTACCCAAGCTGGTCTTGAACTCCTGAGCTTAGGCAATCTGTCTGCCTCAGCCTCCCAAAGTGCTAGGATTACAGGTATGAGCCACCACGCCCAGCCCTCGGTATAGATCTTTTGGTATATATTCTGCTTGGTGTTCCCTTAGTTTCCTGGATCTATGGTTTGTTGTCTATCATTAATTTTTGGAAATTATCAGTCTTTATTCCTTCAAATATTTCTTTTTTTTTTTTTTTTTTTTT
>NW_016107436.1:2495337-2497344 GCF_001604975.1 Cebus imitator
TCATTTTTTTTCTTTGCATTTCGGTTTTGGAGATTTCTATTGACATTTCTTCAAGCCCATTGATTCTTTCTTCAGTTGTTTGTCCAGTATATTGACGAGTTTACCAAAGGCATTTTTCATTTCTGATACAGTGTTCTTGATTTCTAGCATTTCTTTTTGATTCCTTCTTAGGGTTCCCATCTCTGTTTACATTGTCCACTTATTCTTGCACATTGTACACTTTTTCTACTAGATCCTTTAGCATATTAATTTTAGTTGTTTTAAGTTCCCAGTCTGATAAGTCTAACATCTCTACCATATTTGAGTCCTTTTCTGATGCTTACTTTATGTTTTCAAACTTTGTTTTGTCTTTTAATATGCCTTATAATTTTTTGTTAAAAGTTAGACATGATGTACTGTGTAAACGGAACTGAATAAATAGCTTTATTGTGAGATTTTATGTTTATCTGGCTAGAGGTTAGTTTGTGTTTACTGTTTGCTGTACCTGCAGGTGTTGGAGGCTACAGTTTCCTCTGGTATCCTTTGACTCCTCTGCTATCTTTGGGTTTCCCTACAAACTTTTGCTTAAATAATGTATG
Source organism: Cebus imitator (assembly GCF_001604975.1). Classification (NCBI taxonomy): domain Eukaryota; kingdom Metazoa; phylum Chordata; class Mammalia; order Primates; family Cebidae; genus Cebus; species Cebus imitator. The sequence continues at coordinate 2,495,916 of NW_016107436.1, forward strand.
AGATGTACAGTTCTTTAAGTTATATTCCCCTGTTATTATGTAGGAGCCCTATTGATGTGGTAAGGTTTGGTGGGAGGGAAACCATTCTATATAGTTTTATGATTTGGTCTCAATTTTTTAATGAGTCTATGTATCTGTCTTCTTAAATTCTTCTCAGTTTTATTTTGTTTTGTTTTCCCTGTTAGGTGAACCAGAAGGGATTGAGGGGGACATTTCCCTTCCCCAGTGTGAAAGGCTAGAGGGAGCTGAATTTGGGTTATTTCCCTTCCCACAAATTGTTTGGGCTCTAATAAAATCCCAGTTAGTTGGGCTCTTATAAAGTAGTTTCTCTTGAGGGCAGTCCTTTTTAAGAACAGAATGTTCTGGACATATTTTAAATTGGCTACTTTCCTCCTCCATCACCTGAAAGCACAAGGAGATATTTCTGTGGTTTTAACAATGAGAACCTAGTAGGGCTTTTGGAGATAAAACTCACAAAAGTATGGGTGTCCTCCTACAACTGGATCCCGGTGAAGTCTTTAACTCTCAAACTTACCTATACTGTGCCCCTGGCAATTTATCAATAATGGTTTAAATTTTCTTACCCCAGCTTGGTTCCCACTGAGATTTCTGCTGTGGTAAGTTGTGATTCTCTGTATCTGCCCGTCTGTCTCTCCAATTCTGGGGACAACAGTTTGCCTTATGATCTCAGTTTTCTGGAGGATCTAAGAAAAGTTGTTGATTTCCAGTTTTGTCAGCATTCCTTGTTGTCAGGATGGGAAAGATGACTTCCAAGATCTTTGGAGATACCACATCTGCTGTCTCTTTGGACACCAGATCTCGCTTTCATTTCTGAATGAAATTTTCATGGGATATAAAATTATAGGCTGGCAAGGTTTTATCCCCAAGAATTTTGAAGATGTTGTTTTCTGGCATTTGTTGTTATTGAATAGAGGTCTGCCATCATTCTTATCATTCCCCTGAATATATCTTTTTGCTCTTACTGCTGACCTTTTCTCTTTAACTTTAGTTTTTATCAGTTTAACTATGATGTTCCTAGGTATGATTTTCTTTGTAGTTATTTTTCTTGGTTTTGGCTGAGCTTCTTAGGTCTGAGAGTAGATCTTTTAAATAAAATGTAAGCCATTTTAGCCAGTAATTCTTCAAACTTTGCCTTATTTTCTCTCTTTCCAGTTGACCCCCCAATTACATATATGTCAGACTACTTGATATTGTCTCACAGGTTACTGAGGTTCTACTCATTTTTCCTCAATGATTTTTCTCTTTGTACTTTAGTTAATATAGTTTCCATTATTGTATCCTCAAATTTATTGATTGCAGTTTTTAATCTGCTGTCAAGCTCATCCAGTAAATTTTTTACTTCAAGTATTATATTATTCAGCTCTAAGAGTTCTGGTTTTCTTGCAGTTTTCAAATATCTCCTAAAATT
>NW_016107436.1:2498826-2511259 GCF_001604975.1 Cebus imitator
AAAAAAAAAAAAAAAAAAAAAATTGAATTAGGACTCTAATAAGGTACCTACATTGAAATTTGTTGGGGTGTGTGTGTGCGTGTGTTTCTGAGACAAAATCTTCCTCCTGTAGCCCAGGCTGGAGTGCAATGGTGCAATCTCGGCCCACTGGAACCCCTGCTTCCTGGGTTCAAGCAGTTCTTCTGCCTCAGCCTCCCCAGTAGCTGGGATTACAAGTGCCTGCCACAACACCTGGCTAACTCTCTTGTATTTTTAGTAGAGACAGGGTTTCACCATGTTGGCCAGGCTGGTCTCAAACTCCTGACCTCAGGTGAGCTGCCCACTTCAGCCTTCCAAAGTGCTGGCTGGGATTACAGGTGTGAGCCACCATGCCCATCCCTGATGTGTCTTTTAAGTCTCTTTTAATCTATAGATTCCCTCTCCATCATCTGTTTTTTCTTCTCTCTCTCTCTCTTTTTTTTTTCTTCGCAATTTATTTATTTGATAAAAGCCAATCAAGGTATTTGAACTATAGAGTTTTGCACAATCTGGATTGGGCTGTTTCTTGTCCTGTGGTATGTTTTAACACACTCCTCTGATCTGTATTTTTTATAAATTGATAGTTACAACTAGAGGGTTGTCTAGATTCAGGTTTGACTTTGGCAAGACTACTTCATAGGTTGTGTTCTTCCATCAAGAAGCATTAAACAGCTGAGTATCTCTTTTTTCATGATGTTAACAGCCATTAATTCTCAACCCCTAGGGCCATTAATTCATCAGAGTTGCAAAATAATGATATTTTAGTTCTGTCATCCCTTACGTAGTTATACAGAATACTCCTAGGAAGTTTAAATAGGAAAGTCAGGATAAATTCTTGATACCATTCTTTAACATAATTATAATGAGTTTCTTCACTAGCATTGCATAATAATAATGTTTTTTAGCTGTTTTTTATTTCTTGGTTTCACCAAAAGCTCAAAAACTTAAACATTTAGATATACAGATGCTCCTCAACTTATGATGGAGTTACATTCTGATAAACCCATAGTAAGTTGAAATATCATAAATAGAAAATTCATTTAATACACCTAGCCTGCCAAACATTATAGCTTAGCCTAGCTTGCCTTAAGCTCAGAATACTTACACTAGCTTACAGTTGGGCAAAATCATCTAACACAAAGCCTGTTTTAGAATAAATTGTTGACTAATGTAATTTATTAAATACAGTACTGAAAGTGAAAAACAGAATGGTTGCATGGGCACTCAAAGTACAGTTTCTACGGAATGCATATCACTTTCACACCATCATAAAGTTTAAAAATTATAAGTCAAACCATTGTAAGTCAGAGATCATTCGTATTTCAGTTTATGTCAGATTTCTAAAAATAGAATAAAAGGTCAGATTTCATTTACTTGCTGGTTAATAGAACCACATTCAGAAGACATTACAGTTTGGCATGAAATACAAAATGTGAACCAAAGGCACAAATGGAACTTCACACAGAAAGGTGTTCAAATGGCCAATAAAGGTGTGAACAGCTCAACCTCATTAGTCATCAGGAAAGTGCAAATTAAACATGTACAACACCACTATATACCCACCAGAATTGCTAAAATGAAAACAGAAAATGCTAAAGAGTCACAAGAATGTAGAACAGCCAGATTTCTCATTACAATGTTGATGGGAGTATGGGTTGGTATAACCATTTTGGAATACTGTTTTATATTAGCTACTAAAACTGAACATACATATGTCCTATGCCCCAGCAATATTCCTGGATAAATACGCAACAGAGATGCATACATATGTTCACCAGAAGACATACGATTTGTTTGTAGCAGTACAATTAATAGTAGCTATAAAATAGAAACAGTCATAGAAAAGATAAATAATCCTAAATCTACCACTAGCAGTGATTGAGTTGTTGAGTAGATAGATGATTACCTTTCATATTTCCTGACCAGTGAGTTTTAGGAAAGGATATTTACGATTTTATATTTTTCCAAGGAATTAGATCCTCTCAGATTCATACATTTCATGTTATACTAAGATGAGCTATTGTCAAGCATTTTATAAATACTTATTATAGGTTGTAAAAACTAATATGAATATATATGTAGGCAGAGATAATAAATGTTTATCAAGTAAATGATACATCCCCCACAGTCATGAATGAAAACGAACCCCAACTACACTAAAAAATATTGAAGAATCTCACAAACATGTTGAAAGAAAAAAGTGAGGCACAAGTTCAAAAATTAGCAAAAAGTTGGATGCTTTTTGCTGTAATCCCAGCACTTTGGGAGTGGGCGGATCACAAAGTCAGGAGTTCAAGACCAGCCTGGCCAACATGGTGAAACCCCATCTCTACTAAAAATACAAAAATTAGCCAGGCATGGAGGCAGGCACCTGTAATCCCAGCTACTCGGGAGACTGAGGCAGGAGTACTGCTTGAACCCGGGAGATGGAGGTTGCAGTGAGGCGAGATTGCATCACTGCACTCCAGCCTGGGCAACACAGCAAGACTTCGTCTCAAAAAACAAAAACAAAAAACCTAGCAAAATCAATGTTTGGTCTTCATAGTCAGGTTAGTGAGCTGGTAGGAAAGGATTTAGTGACTGGACTTCTGGGATGCTATTTCTTGATGTTCAGTTTTTTAAATCTGGCTATAGGTTAATGGATATGCTCACTTTGTGAAAATCCATTGAGCTTTTAACTTACTATTTGTGTTCTTTTTTATATGTTTGCTGTACTTCAATAAAAAGTCCTAGAAAATACAATATGTGGACTGGGCATGTGGTGGCTCACACCTGTAATCCCAGCACTTTGGGAAACTGAGGAGGGCAAATCACTTGAAGTCAGGAGTTCAAGACCAGTCTGGCCAACATGGTGAAACCCTGTCTCTACTAAAAAATACAAAAATTAGCCAGGTGTGGTGGTGGCCACATGTAATCCCAGCTACTCAGGAGGCTGAGGCGGGAGAATTGCTTGAACATGGGAGGTGGAGTTTGCAGTGAGCAGAGATCATGCCACTGCACTCCAGCCCGAGAGCAACAGAGCCAGACTCTGTCTCAAAAAATGAATAAGTAAAATAAAATATACTATGTGATATCCTTGCCGAACTGCTTCCATACTTTATTAAGTAATGCTTATTTATATAAGTAGCAGTTCTTGAACTCCATTGGATGCAAGGCATTTTAGGAACGTGAGTAAAACAGATTCCTTTTGAGTCTCTCATATTGGATCATTGGTAGAAAAACTGAAGCAATGGAACTGAACTCTTAAGTCTCCTCTGACCCAATTTTATCATATTCTCAATGTTTGGAGATCAAAGCAAATTAATTTAAAACCATTCCAAAAAAAATTAAACCCATGCAACCCATGAAAAAGTTTAGAGTATTATTAGTCTATTATTTTCATAACTGAGCAGACAAGTCAGCTGTTGCAAAGGTAGCCTTTGCATAATAGGGATTTTGTGGGGTTTTTTAAAGGGGGATTCATGTTAACACATTTGATAAACTTTTATCTTAATGCGCCTTTCTGGAATACCAGTCTGACCTCAATCTGAACAAAGCCTTAGTTGTTGATGTTTGCAGGAGGTAGCTTGGTCATTTTCTCAGCTTGTATGTTTATTATTGAATGTTAATCAGATTCTTCATTAAAGATTTCATCTGCCACACAAATGCGTAATTGGCTATGTCTGAGTGGCTACCTTTTGTCTTGAGCAGATTGCTAAAACTGCATTAAGTATCATTAGACCAAAATGATGACCTTATTAATTTGCCCTTTACTTGTTTTCCAACAGATTGGGCCTTATTATTATGCAAACACACTGTAAAGAACAGTCTTAGAAAAAGCTCATGAATTTCTCTTAGTTCATGGCAGGCTTTATGCCTGAAGGATGCATGAAATAATTGACTGTAATGTTTATTAAGCTGTTTTTTGTGTGTCTATTATAGAGCACCATTCAGAAGCTGTGACTTAAAACTAGTACAAAAGCAAGAAAATTATAAATTAAGAATTGCCCTTCTGCCTTGATTTATTTTATCCACTTTTGTTAATGAAATGGTGCAGAGGAAAGAAATTAAATATACTATTTAAACTTGCATGTTTTCTTTTAAAATGAATCAATGAGATAGAGATAAACAGAAAATAATCATGAAAGTATAATTTTTAAGCAATATATATATTAAATCCACATTTTCACTACAACATATTTTTCTTAAACTCACATTTGTTGAGCTTCTCTGTATGAGACTCACAGAATGTTATTTGTAAAATATCCATTTAAGTTTAAATATTCCAAAAGAATGATAAGTAATGACATCTTTCTTGTTCTGCTATTATTGTTACAATTAGTTGAACCTGATGGAAATGAAATGCATGAAATTGGCTGTCATCTGCAATCTGACGATTTCAGCCTAATTGGTTTAAGCAGGATGTGCTTCATACTGATCTCCAGAATGTCTTTGGTAATCTGTCTGCTCCTGGAGCTAAGACTTGGCCACAAATGAAGTTATTGCAGCCTTAGAATGAAATCCTCACCCATTAAGGGTTCAGGTGGACTTGGCTTTATAATCTGGTTTAAAAGTTTTGAGTATATTTAGATGGTTACCTTTCATATTTCCTGATCGATGAGTTTTAGGGAAGGATATTTATGATTTTATATTTTATCAAGAACAGAAACCTCTCAAATTCATGTGTTATACACTGTATTAGGGATGAGTTATTGTTAAGCATTTTATAAATTCTTATAATAGATTATAAAAACTATTTCTATAGTATCTATTTAAGAATGAAAATATTTACTCTTTAATGGAAATATTTTTGTAGTATCTGAACCAACTTTTGTACCGCACTATAAAACAGAACAGGCTTATGGAGTAGATGAGTGGTAGTCTAAAGGGACTTGGTTAATGTAGTGCCACAGTAATTCTTACGAGTTGACAAATGATACAATATTAAATTTAATGAAATACCATGTATTTATAAAAGATAGCAAATGTTAGTCAATATAGCTTAAATAAAACACTGCTTTAATAAAGATGATCAGTTGGCCATTTTTGTTTCAATGCTAGATTTTTTGCAGAAGTTGTTTCTTGACCCTAAAACACTTCTTTCCATCACTTTGACTATGTAGCCTTTCCTATTTAGGACTCGTCTACTTTGTGAAGCCTTCCCTTAATCTTTGGCCACATTAATCCCTTACTTTTCTAATAATGCTTTCTGTCTGTTGTACACATTTAACCACTTAATGATAAATAGCCTTTGACCTCTGACTATTGTAGGTCTTCTATTCCCCTTGAGATATGATCTTCACAAATAGCAACTCTAACGTGGATGGATGGATGGATGGAAGGAAGGAAGGAAGGAAGGAAGGAAAGAGGTAGGCAGGGAGGGAGGGAGAAAAAAAAGGGAAGGAAGAAAGGAAGGAAAGAGGGAGGGAGGAAGAGAAAGATGCTCAATAAATGTTTCTCAAAGTGAACAATCTCTTTTTCTTCAACATCTCTAAGTCACACTTCTGGGTCTTCCTATCATTCTGGGTCCTACTATTTTTTTCTGCTTTTTAAAATAATTTTTCTAATTTTAAATATGTATCAGGTATAGGTGGGAATAGGTATGTGCTATGTATACTGTATATTCATATAATTTGCATTGGTCCTAACAATGGTGTAATTTTGTCAAAAGGCAAAGACTCCTTATATAACATTTAGCAGATAGTTGGTAGGTGTTAAGAGAGTCTGAATTTTTTTTTTTTTTTTTTTTTGTTTTTTTTTGGTGGGGACAGGATCTCACCTTTTTTCGGTGGGGATAGGATATCAGCCCATCATGTTATTTTCATCATTGGTGTAGTGATTATTTTTTACAACATTATCTAAATCTTCTTAGAACTCAGTGGATCTTAACTCCTGGTGTGTATGTACTTGTACCACTTAGTTAATACTCTGTGTGGGCTTTAGAAAGAATACCGGATTAACAATTTTAAAACCTGAGTACTAGTCTTAGCTTTACCTCTGTAATTCCCTTAAAATCTAAATAAGAACAGCATATGAAAGACTAAAGAACAGCATGTGAAAGACTAATTCATTTACCCAAGATTTCTGTGACTCTGGAGGGTGGGATTGGTATGTTTTCTTCTTTACCATGAAGTTCAGGCTTACGCTTCTGTTGCCTTTATTTAGGTACAAATTATTTCTTCTTCCACATGCCGTCCCTGTCTCACACTGTGCTAACCCAGATATAGAATTGAATCAATATCCCTTTTTAAAAAAAGAGAAGGCGAAAGAGGGAGAAAAAGGAAAAGGAAGGAGGCAGGAGAAGAAAAAGAATGAATAAAAAGAAACTTACTTGAATTTATGTCTATAAATTCATAAACTACAAGGTTGACTGCACATTTGTAAAGAGGGAGATTTAAATGGAAAGAATTACACACCACAGTGTATATTACCTACTCCTATTCTTTTTTTTCCGAGATAGGGTCTCACTCTGTTACCCAGGCTGTAGTGCAGTGGCTTGATCTCAGCTCACTACAGCCTCGACATCCCAGGCTCAAGCGATTCTCCCACCTCAGAATGGTGAGTAGCTGGGACCATAGGTGTGTGCCATCACTCCCAGCTTATTTCTAATTTTTTTGTAGAGACAAGGTTTTGCCATGTTGCACACACAGGCTGGTCTTGTGCCATCACTCCCGGCTTATTTCTAATTTTTTTGTAGAGACAAGGTTTTGCCATGTTGCACACACAGGCTGGTCTCAAACTCCTGTGCTCAAGGGATCCTCCCTCCTCAGCCTCTCCAAGTGCTGGGATTATGGGCTCGAACCACTACACCTAGTCAAATACTCCTCCCATTCTTTAAAGGTGCTTCAGTGACCCCAAATATTGCTAACCATTCTTTTTCTTCCTCACTTTGTTCTATTTTTTCTTCTATGCTATGCTAATGACAAAATTCCTGCTGGTTTCTAACGTAGAACAGTTTACCTCACTCTTGCTTCCTTGTTGCCAGCTATCCATGTTCTCAGAATCTCAGGGTCACATCAAAGTGTTTTTCTAAGCAAAGTATTTTTCTGTTGCCTCCCTAATAAAAAATAAATTCTTCTGATAACAGTAAAGACAATGATTTTGTTACTGCCCTACAACAGGATGAATTTAGGCAAACTGCTGATACTCTCTAACCTTAATTTTGTCATCTGTAATTGGAGGTGTTCTCTTTGATCTTCCTGTGGCTCAAGGTTATAAGTATAAAAATATATATATGCATATGAAATTGTCATGTGAACTGTATAGTTTGATGCAGATTTAAGAGCATTCATGTTGGAGAAAGCATGGTATAAGTAACACTGGATTGGAAAGGATATGTGCTTACTCTGTACATTATTTATTTCTGGCAACAATAGTGAATGATCATTACCAAAATTATTACCGATGAAGAAACTGAGACACAGAAATGCCAAGTAATTTGACCACTGTCAAATAGTTATTGAGTAGGAGAGCTAGGATTGAAATCCAAGTCTAATTGCTTACAGAGCCTGTGGACCTGTTTGTTTCTTTGTTTTTCATTGTCTTACAATGAAATTTCATTGCTGAATTTCAGTTACTACATGTACACTCTTTGAAATGGTCTATATGTTTTTTTGCCTTTTAAGAAGCTCAAAGCTTTTCCAGATTTAGAGAAGGATGTCTCTCTCTGTATAGGTAACATATACAGAAACTTAAAGGATTAGAAATCATTGATAGAGCAAATGCTTACAATCATTAATGATATACACTGTACATTCCAAACATCAATGGTATATTTTAGTCAACATGGTAAATTCTAGCAAGGCTTTTCAATATTAAATCAACTCTGATGAAATGTTAACAATTTGAGATTTGTAGGGTAGTAGATGAGTATTAAATAAATTTTGTAAACGTAAGTGTATGTGCAATTTTTCTTTGCTAGTTATATTCTGAATTAAGAAATTTACAAGAGTGTGCATACATTTTTTACCTAATGTATACATAGTTGTATTTTGTGCTACTGTTGTGCTTCAGCCATCATAAATTCATTTATAAACAAAAATTTCTGTAAACTGTGTGAAAATAATAAACTTTGCTATATGATAATACCTTTAAAAAAATTTTTTTTTTAATTTAGAGATGGGGTCTTGCTATGCTGTCCACGCTGGAGTGCAGTGGCATGATCATAGCTCACTGCAGCCTGAAACTCTTGGGCTCACGTGGTCCTCTTGCCTCAGCCTCCCAAGTTAGCTGGGACTACAGACATGTACCACTGTGCCTGGCTACACCTACTTAAGTTATGGTATGATGCAATTTTTAAGGTAAAAAGCTCGCTTAGTTTTCAAATTTTGTTATGAGGGATTTGAAGATTGCATGCGTGTTGCAAGAGTGCTCTAAAGTTTTTTTTTTTTTTTTTTTTTTTTTTTTTTTTTTTTTTTTTTTTTTTTTTTTTTTTTTTTTTTTTTTTTTTACTTTCATTTTGTAAATTATATGTCTCTGCATTCCTGAATTGAAACTTTAAGGCTATGTCGTCCTAAGCAAGAAATCAGAATATAGCAAGAACAGCTGGTAAATATAGGAATTAAAGATTGGATGTTGCGTATTCTAATACAGTCATTAATGTAGGATTGTATTTTATGCTGACTGTGCTGCCACTGACCTTTCTTTTAGGAGTTACCAAACATAAATCACTTCTTTGTTATTGGCATGTTATTTGGCTTTATAGGAGTGAATTGAAAACATCAATCAAATAAAAGATTATTTGCAATATTATACAACTTTTATAAATGATATAACTTAGTTGTTTGATTTCTCTGTGATCAGTATTTCAAATATCAGGGGCATTAAATAAGCTTTTAGAATTTTTTTAAGTTGCAGATAAATTTGTCCCAAGAATGATAGTTATAGAGATATCAGAAAAATGAATAACTTTAACCATAATTTGATTTACTAAATAAAACTTAATATATAAATGTATACCAATATATTACAAAATTATAAAGTTATATGAAACTTGCTTTTTAAGCTTTAAAACACTTTAATGACTTTTAAATTCCTCCTTTAGGATGGGCTGAGCATTTTTTTTTTTTTTTGAGACCGAGCGTCTTGCACTGTTGCCCAGGCTGTAGTGCAGTGGCGCCATCTCGGCTCACTGCAATCTCTGCCTCCTGGGTTCAAGCAATTCTCCTGCCTCAGCCTCCTGAGTAGCTGGGATTACAGGCATGTACCATCACTCCTGGCTAAATTTTGTATTTTTAGTAGAGAGGAGCTTTCACCATGTTGGCCATGCTGGTCATGAACTCCTGACCTCAGGTGATTTGCCTGTCTTGGTCTCCCAAAGTGCTGGGACAGATGTAAGCCACCATGCCCAGCCATTATAGATGTATATATTTATAGGGTACATGAAATATTCTGCTAAAAGGATACACTGCATAATAATCACTCAGGGTAAATGGGGTATTCGTCACCTTTAGCATTTATCTTTACTTTGTGTTACAAACAATCCAATTACACTCTTAGTTATTTTTAAATGTACAATAAATTTTTGTTCACTGTAGTCACCCTGTTGTAATGATCAAATACTACACTTTTTAAATTCTGTCTACTTACATGTTTTTACCCATTAGACCATCCCAGCTCCCTCATGCCCTCCCCTCCAACCCCTTCTAGCCTTCCCAGCCTCTGGTAATTACCTGTCTACTCTCTATCTCTCTGACTTCAATTGTTTAATTTTTTTAGCTCTCATAAATAAATGAGAACATGAGAGGTTTGTCTTTCTTGTTTGGCTTATTTTCACCTAACATAATGACGTTCAGTTCCATCCATGCCGTTGCAAATGACAAGATGTCATTCTTTTTTTATGGCTGAATAGTACTCCATTGTGTATATATACCACATTTTCTTGATCCATTAGTCTGCTGTTGAACATTTAGGTTGCTTCCAAATCTTGGCTCTGGTGAATAGTGCTGCAATAAACATGGGACTGCAGATGCCTCTTTGGTATATTAATTACCTTTCTTTTAGGTATATATCTAGCAGCAGGGTTGCTGGATCATATGGCACTTCTATTTTTACTTTGTCGAGGAACCTCCAAACTGTTCTTTATAGAATTGTACTAATCTACATTCCCAGCAACAGTGTATGAGTTTTGTCAAGTGCTTTTTCTCCACATCCTTGCCAGCATTTGTTATACCCTGTCTTTTGGATATAAGTCATTTTAACTGGGGTAAGATGATACCTCATTGTAGTTTTGATTGGTATTTCTCTGATGATTAGTGATGTTGAGCACCATTTACCTGTTTGCCATTTGTATGTCTTCTTTTGAGAAATGTCTATTCAGGTCTTTTGCCTATTTTTAAATTTGATTATTAGATTTTTTTCCTATTGAGTTGTTTGAGCTCCTTATATATTCTGGTTACTAATCCCATGTCAGATGGATAGTTTGCAGGTATTTTCTCCATTCTGTGGGATGTCTGTTCACTTTGTTGACTGTTTGCTGTGCAAAACATTTTAACTTGGTGTGATCCCATTAGTCCATTTTTGTTTGTGCTTGTGGGGTATTACTCAAGAAATCTTTGCCCAGTCCAATGGCCTAGGGCATTTCCCCAATGTTTTCTTGTAGTAGTTTCATAATTTGAGGTCACAGATTAAAGTGTTTGATCCATTTTGATTTGATTTTTCTATATGGCAAGAGATAAAAGTCTAGTTTCATTCTTCTGCACGTGGATATCCAGTTTTCCCAACATCACTTATTGAAGAAACTATCCTTTCCCCAGTATATGTTCTTAGCACTTTTGTCAAAAGTGAGTTCACTGTAGGTGTATTTATTTCTGGGTTCTCTGTTCCGTTTCATTGGTCTATGTGTCCATTTTTATACCGGTACTATGCTGTTGGTTACTGTAGCTCAGTAGCATAATTTGAAGTCAGCTAATGTTATATCTCCAGTTTTTTCATTTCATTCAGGATAACTTGGGCTAGCCTGAATATTTTGTGGTTCCAAACACATTTTAGGATTGTTTTTTTCTATTTCTGTGAAGACTGTCATTGGTATTTTGATAAAGATTGCACTGAATCTGTAGATTGCTTTGGGTAATACAGACATTTTAACAATATTGATTCTTCCAATCCATGAACCTGGAATATCTTTCTGTTTTTTGTGTGCCCTCCTTTCTTCATCAATGTTTCTTTCTTCAATGTTTTATAGTTTTCATTGTAGAGATATTTCACATCTTTGGTTAAGTTTGTTCCTAGGTATTTTATTTTATTTGTAGCTGTTATAATGGTATTACTTTCATGATTTCCTTTTTGGATTGTTTATTGTTGGCATATACAAATGCTACAGATTTTTATGTTGATTTGGTATCCTGCCCTTTACTAGACTTATTAGTTGTAATAGCTTTTGTGGAGTCTTTAGGCCTTTACAAATGTAAGATCATATCTGCAAATAGGGATAATTTTATTTATTTATTTCCAATTTGGATGTCCTTTTTCTTTCTCTTGTTTGATTTCTCTGGGTAGGACTTCCAGTACTATGTTGAACAACATAGTTGTTCAACAGTTGTTCAAACATTACAACAACAGTTATACTGTTTCATTTTTCATCTCTCAATTATAAGTGGGTATCCTTGTCTTGTTTCAGTTCCTAGAGGAAAGGCTTTCAGTTTTGATTTGATTTCTCTGGGTAGGACTTCCAGTACTATGTTGAACAACATAGTTGTTCAACAGTTGTTCAAACATTACAACAACAGTTATACTGTTTCATTTTTCATCTCTCAATTATAAGTGGGTATCCTTGTCTTGTTTCAGTTCCTAGAGGAAAGGCTTTCAGTTTTTCCCTCTTCAGAATGATACTAGTTATAGACCTGCTATATGTGGCTTTTATTGTGTTGAGTTATCTTCATTCTATACCTACTTTTTTGAGGATTTCTATCATGGAGGGATGTTGAATTTTGTCAAGTGCTTTTTCATCATCAGTCGAAATGACCATATGGTTTTTTGACCTTCATTCTGTTGATATGATGTATCACACTGATTGATTTGCATCTGTTGAACTATCGGTGCATCTTTTGAATGAATCCCAATTGATCACGGTTAATGATCTTTTTAGTCTGTTTTAAAATTTGATTTGTGGGTATTTTGTTGAGGATTTTTGCATCAATGTTCATCAGGGATATTGGCCTGTAGTTCTCTTTTTTGATTTGTTTTTGTCTGGTTTTGGTATCAGAGTAATACTTCCTTCATAGAACAAGTTTAAAAGTATTCTCTCTTCCTCTATTTTTTAGAATACTTTGAGTAGGATTGATAATAGTTCTTTAAATGTTTGGTAAAATTTAGCAGTGATGGCCGGGTGCGGTGTCTCACGCCTGTAATCCAAGCACTTTGGAGGCCAAGGCGAGCAGATCACCTTAGATCGGGAGTTCAAGACCAGCCTGACCAACATGGTGAAACCTTGTCTTAA
>NW_016107436.1:2512264-2514424 GCF_001604975.1 Cebus imitator
AAAAAAAAAAAAAAAAAATTTAGCAGTGAACCAGGCTTTTCTTTGCTGGGAGACTTTTTAACATAGCTTTGTTATCATCATTTGTTTGTTTGTTTGTTGCTTGTTTGTTTTTGAGACAGAGTCTCACTCTGTGAGAGTCTCCACTCTGTCATTCAGGCTGGAGTGCAGTGGCGTGATCTCAGCTCAATGCAAACTCCACCTCCTGGGTTCAAGCAATTCTTATGCCTCAACCTCCCAAGTAACTGGGACTACAGGCGTGTGCCACCCCACCCTACTAATTTTTGTATTTTTAGTAGAGGTGAGGTTTCACCATGTTGCCCAGGCTGCTCTCAAACTCCTGACCTCAAGTGATCTGCCCCCCCACCCCACCCCCTGCCAGCCTCTCAAAGTACTGAGATTACAGGCATGGGCCACCATGTCTGGCCTGATCTCATTACTTGTTATAGGTCTGTTCAGGTTTTTGATTTCCTTATGGTTGAATCTTAGAATGTTGTATGTGTCTAGGAATTTATCTATTTCTTGTGAGTTTTCCAGTTTATTGGCATATAGTTGCTTATAGTAGCCTCCAATGATCCTTTGAATTTTTGCAGTATCAGTTGTAATGTTTCATTTTTCATCTCTCAATTTATTTATTTGAATTCTCTTTTTTTCTTAGGCTAAAGATCTTTCTATTTTGCTTATCTTTTTAGAAAAACTAACTTTTTGTTTTATTGATATTTTGTATTTTTTATTTTGATTTTATTTATACTCTGATTTTTATTATTTTATTTCTTCTACTAATTTTGGCTTGTTTGCTCTTGCTTTTCCGGTTTTATAAGATGCATTGTTAGGTTGTTTATTTGAATGAAGTTTTTATACTTTTTTGATATGGGAGCTTATTGCTATAAACTTTCTTCTTACTACTACTTTTGTTCTATCTCATAGGTTTTGGTATGTTGTGTTTTCATTTCCATTTGTGAAACTTGCTAATTTTTAAATTAATTAACTCAACAAATAGTTATTAAGTATACAGCCTATAACAAGGAATGTACTGGGTACTGAAAATAGAAAGGAGAACAAAGCCAGATACTATAAATCATAGTCTAGTGAAAGAAGCAGACAAATTTTTAAATTATGCAAATGGTTAAATAAGTAATAAATGTAATTAAGGAAGTGAAATATCTGTACACTAAAAACTGTAAAACATTAATGAAAGAAATTGAAGAAGTCACAAATAAATGAAAAGAAATCTTGTGTTCATGGATTGGAAGAATTAATATTGTTAAAATGTTCATACTAGTCAAAGAATCTACAGATTCAATGCAATCCCTATTAAAAATTCACTGACTTTTTTCATGGGAGTAGAAAAAAATAATTTAAAATTTGGAACCACAGAAGACTTACAATAGCCAAAGCAATTTTGAGAAAAGAGAATAAACTGAAGATATCACAACCCCTGATT
Organism: Cebus imitator; assembly: GCF_001604975.1. NCBI lineage: Eukaryota > Metazoa > Chordata > Mammalia > Primates > Cebidae > Cebus > Cebus imitator. The sequence continues at coordinate 2,513,706 of NW_016107436.1, forward strand.
TCAAACTATATTACAAAGCTATAATAATTCAAACATTATGATATGGCATTAAAAACACATCTACCAATGGAACAGATCAGAACGCCAAAAATAAATCCATGCATTTATGTTTAACAGACTTTCGGCAAAGATGCCAGTAATACAAAATGAGGAAAGGACAGTCCCTTCAATAATTGATGCTGGAAAAACGGTATATTGACATGTAGAAGAATAAAATTGGAATGATGAATATTTGTGAGAATCAAGACAACCCTGGGCTAAAGGCGCCATCTAGTGCTGAGAATGAGGCAGCAATCTAAGAGTCAAGGGATTCAACAAACAACTGTAAAGAACCTCTTAGGAAACATAACCTAGAAAGACCAAAACAAGCAATCCGGTGAAGACAGGTATAAGTAACCCTTGAAGCATAGGAACTAATCCTATGAAGCCATAGATGTACATCCAGAAGAAACAGCAATGAACAGAACTATGACCTCCCCAAATAAACAAAGCAAGAAGCCAGTGATCAACCCTACCATAAGGGCAATCTGTGAGCTCTCAGGTCAAGCATTAAAAATAGCAGTTTTAAGGAAACTCAGAAAACCCCAGGGTAACATAAAAAAGCAATTCAGAAATTTATTAGAAAAATATGCCAGGCGCGGTGGCTCACGCCTGTAATCCCAGCACTTTGGGAGGCCGAGGAGGGTGGATCACGAGGTCAAGAGATCGAGACCATCCTG
>NW_016107436.1:2514739-2522769 GCF_001604975.1 Cebus imitator
AATTGAGCCAAAAAAAAAAAAGAATCAGTAAGCTCAAAGATGGACTATTTGAAAATATACAGTCAGAGGAGAAAAAAGAAAAAAAGAGTAAAAAAGAATGAAGAATGCAGGATATACAGAATAACCTCAAAAGAGCAAATCTAAGAGTTGGTGTTCAGAAGGGAGCTGAGAAAGAGCAAGGGGTAGAAAGCATATCCAAAGTAATAATAACAGAAAACATTCCAAACCTAGAGAAGTATACAGATATCCAGGTACAAGAAGTTCAGTGATCACCAAACAGATCCAATCCAAATAAGACTACTCCAAGGCATATAACAATCAAACTCTCAAAGATCAAGGATGAAGAGAAGATCCTAAGAGAAAAGAAGCAAATAATATATAAAGGAACTCTGGTTCATCTAGCTACAAATTTCTCAGTGGAAACCATACAATCAGGAGGGAGTGGATAACATATTCAACATGCTGAAGAAAAAATTAAAAAGGCAACTGTTAACTGAGAACACTGTACCCAGCAAAGATTTCCTTCAAACATAAGAGGGAGGGTATATGTAATGATAAAGGAATCAATTCAGCAAGAGGATTCAGTAAATATTTATTTACCCAACACAGGAGTACCCAAATATATAAAACAAACATTAATAGATCAAAAGAGAGAGATAAGACTATAATACAATAATAGTAAGGGACATCAACACCTCGCTCTCAGGAATGAACAGATCATCCATACAGAAAATTAATAACACTGGAATTAGACTACATTCTAGACTAAATGGACCTAACTGAAATTTAGAGAACATTTAATCTAACTGCTGCAGAATATATATTCTTCTCATCAGCAAATGGAATTTTCTCTGCAATAGGTCATCTACGAGGTCACAAAACAAGTCTCCACAAATTCAAAGGAATCAAAATCAAATCAAGTATTTTTTCTGACCCCAAGGGAATAAAACTAGAACTCAGTGACCAGAGGAACTATGGAAAATATACAAATACATGGAAATTAAACAACATGCTTCTGAATGACAAATGGGTCAATGAAGAAATTAAGAAGGAAATTAAAAAATTTATTGAAACATACAAATCAAAATGCAACTTATCAAAATCTATGGGATACAGCAAACACAGTACTAAGAGGAAAGTTTATAGCAACAAATACCTGCATCCAAAAAGTAGAAAGCTTTCAAATAGCCTAATGATGCACCTCAAGAAACAAGTAAAGCAATTACAAACCAAACACAAAATTAATAGAAGGAAAGAAATATTAAAGATCAGAGTAGAAATAAAATTGAGACTAAAAAAATTACAAAAAAATAAAAAATATTTTTTGAAAAGATAAAATAGAAAAGCTTTTGCTAAATAATAAAAAAAAACAGAACCCAAATAAAAAAAGAAATGAAAAAAGACAAAAGTTAGTGCCACAGAAATACAAAGGATCATTTGAGACAGTTATGAATGACTATATACCAACAAATTGAAAACCAAGAAGAAATGGATAAATTACTGGACACATACAAGCAACCAAGATTGAACTATGAAGAAATAGAAAACCGACCAATAATGAGTAAGAAGATCAAAGCAACAACAAAAATTTTCCCATTAAAGAAAATCCTGGGCCCAAATAGCTTCACTGCTGAATTCTACCTAACATTTAAAGAAGAATCAGTACTAATTCTACTCAAACTATTCCAAAATATTAAAGAGGAGGAAGTACTTCCAAACTCATTCTATGAAGCCAGTGTTAAACTGATACCAAAACTAGATAGATAAGGGCAAAACTAAAAAATCTGCAGGCCAATATCCCTGATAAACTTAGATGCAAAATCCTCAACAAAATAATAGAATACAACACTTTAAAAAGATCATCCTAGGATTGCAGGGATGGTTCAACATATGTAGATCAATAAATGTGATGCATCACATTAAGAGGATAAAGGACAAAAACCATATGATCATTTTAATAGATGGTGAAAAAAATTCAACATCCCTTTATGATTTAAAAAAAAAAAGTGTTTAGAAGGAACATACTTCAAAACAATAAAGGCCACATATGACAAAGCCACAGCTAACATTGTGCTAAATGAAGAGAAATGGAAAGACCTCTAAGATAAGGAACAAGACAAAAATGCCCACTTTCACCACTTTTGTTCAGCATAGTACTGGAAGTCCTAGCCAGAAAAATTAGGGAAGAAAAAGAAATAAAGAAGATTGGTTGAAAAGGAAGAAGCCAAATTTCTTGTTTGCAGATGACATAATAGTACATTTGGAAAACCCTAAAGACTCCATCAAAAAAATGTTTACACTTAATAAATGAATTCAATAAAGTAACTGGATAGAAAATCAACATACAAAAATTAGTAGTATTTATGTACACCAACAAAGAACAACGTGAAAAAGAAGTCGACAAAGCAATCCCATTCATAATAACTACAAAAAAAATCTCAGAATAAAGTAAACTGAAGAAGCGAAAGATCTCCACAAAGAAAACTATAAAACACTGATGACACCATGCATGGTGCCTCATGCCTATAATCTCAGCACTTTAGGAGGCCAAGAATTGCTAAAGCCAAGAGTACAGGACCAACCTGGTCAACATGGTTAGACACTGTATTTACAAAAATAATAATAAATTAACCGAGCATGGTGGCATATGCTGGTAGTCCCAGCAACTTGGGAGGCTGGAGCAGGGAGATCACTTGAGCCCAGTTGTTCGAGGTTGCAGTGAGCTGTGATCATGCCAGTACATTCCAGCTAGGGTGACAGAGTGAGATCCCATCTTAAAAACAAACAAAAAACACTGTTGAAAGAAATTGAACAAGACTCACATAAAAATGGAAAGATGTCCCATGCTCATGAGCTGGAAGAATTAATATTGTTAAAATGTCAGTACTCCTCAAAGTAATCTACAGAGTCAATGCAATCTCTATCAAAATACCAACAACATTCTTCACAGAAAGAAAAACAAATCTTAAAATTTGCATGAAACCACAAAAGACTTCAAGTAGCCGAAGCAATCAATCTTGAGCAAAAAGAACAAAGCTGGAGGCATCACACTACTATACTTTAAATATACTACAAAGCCATAGTAACCAAAACAGCTTGGTACAAGTATAAAAATAAACATGAGTCAGTGGAACAGAGTAGAGAACCCAGAAATAAAATAGTGCATTTATGGTTAATTTTCAGTTGCGGCACTAAGAGCATACATTGGGAAAAGGCATCTCTTCAATAAACGGTGCTGGGGAAACTGGATAACCATATGCAGAAAAATTAAACTAGACCTCTATCTCTCTGCATATACAAAATCAAATCAAAATGGACTAAAGACTTTAAGACCCGAAACTATGAACCTAGTAGAAGAAAAACATGGAGGAAATGCTTCAAGACATTCGTCTGGCAAAGATTTTTTGTGTAAGGCCACAAAAATACATGCAATGAACGCAAAAATAGACAAGTGGCATCGCATCTAGCTAAAAAACTTCTGCGCAGCAAAGGAAACCATCAACAAAGTGAAGAGATGACCTGTAGAGTGGAGAAAATATTTGCAAACTATCCAGTTGACAAGGGACTATATATAAGGAACTCAACAGCAAAAACAAAACAAAACAAAATTGGATAAAACCCTAAAATTTCCAAATAATCCAATTAAAAATGGGGAAAAGCTCTGGGTAGACATTTTTCAAAAGAAGGCATACAAATGGACTATAAGTATAGGAAAAAATGCTCAGCAGCACTGATCATCAGGAAAATGTGAATCAAAGCCACATTGAGATATTGTCTTACTCCAGTTAAAAAGGCTTTTATCAAAAATATAAAAAAATAACATGCTGGTGAGCATAAAGAGAAAGCTGAACACTTGTACAGCATTGGTGGGAATGTAAATTAGTATAGTCATGGAAGACAGTATGGAGGTTCCTCAAAAACTAAAAATAGAAATACTATGATCCAGCAGTCCCACTGCTGGGTATACATGCGAAAGAAAGAAAATCAGTATGTTGAAGAGATATCTGTACTCCCATTTTTATTTCAACATTATTCACAATAGCCAAGATATAGAATCAACTTAAGTGTCTATCAATGGATGACTGGATAAAGAAAATGTGATGCCAATACACAATGGAATATTATTTGGCCATAAAAATGAAATCCTGTCATCTGTAGCAACACAGATGGAACTGGATATCATCATGTTAAGTGAAATAAACCAGGTACAGAAACACAAATAGTATGCAAAACAGAAACACATACCGTATGTAAAACATAATCCATAATTCTCACTTATATGTGGGAGCTAAAATGGTGGATCTCATAGAGACAGAGAGATGATTGGTGGTTACCAGAGACTGGAAAATGTAGGAGGAGGTGGGGTATAAAGAGAGGTTGGTTAATGTGTACAACAAAACAGCTAGAAGGAATAAGATCTAGTGTTTGGTAGCACAGTAGGTAGACTATAGTTCACAATAATTTGTTTTATAGTTGCAAATCGCTGGAGGAAAGGAACTGGAATATTCCCAACATAAAGAAGAAGGGAATGTTTGTGGTGATAGACATCCCAATTGCTCTGGTTTGATCTTTACAATTATATGCATGAATCACAATACCACATGTATTCCTAAAATACAACTATTATGTAGCTATTAAAAAAAAAAAAAGTAAAAAAAAAAAAAAATTAAAAAAAAAAAAAAAAAAAGTAGGAGATAGAAAAATATACCATGTTTTGCTTGAGATAGGAAAAACCAAATTGTTTTTTACTCTTACCCCTCATCACAATAGAGAACATTTCTGTGATCAAAATATGTGGGGATTCCTCTCCAGAGCAAACAGTTCTCCAGCAGGCATTAACTGGGTGTCCCACAATTCAATTTACTTCTGACACCATCTACCTACAGTTAGAATCAGGTCCAACAGGTTAATGGTTCAGTTCCACGAGACTGCTCCTCACTTCAAATAGGCAATTGCAAGTAGTAGGTGGTCACCTATACTTCTGACTGACTAGCTATAAGCTGCAGTTCCCATAACCCCCTCCTCAGATTTGATTTATTTGCTAAAATGGCTCACCTCAGAAAAACACATTTACCAGTTTATTTTATTAAGAGATACGATAAAGGATACAGATGAACAGCCAGATGAAGAGATATATAGGGCAAATTCTAGAAGGGTCCCTAGTACAGGAGTTTCTGTCCCCATGGAGCTGAGGTGCACCACCCTCATGGTGCATGGATATGTTCACAGCCAGGAAGCCCCTTGAACCCTGAAGTTCAGGGATTTTTATGGTGACTTCATCATGTAGACATGACTGATTAACTCAATCTCCAGTCTTTCTCCTATCCTAGTGAATGGGGGCTGCAAGTTTCAAGCTTCTAATCATGGATTGGTCTTTTAGGCATCAGCCCCCATCCAGCAGCCCACCAAGAGTTGCCTCATTAGAACAAAAGATGCTCCTGTCACCTGGGCAATTATAAGAGTTCTGGGAACTCTGGGCCAGGAACTAGGGACAAATATGAAAATATATATTTTTTTATAAGGCACACAACAATTAATTGGGAAAAAATAGTATTTTCAACAAGTGGTGCTAGGACAACTGAGTATCCACATTTTGGTTGGACCGCTACCTCATACCATATGCAAAACATAATTCAAAATGGTTTGTACACCTAAATATAAGAAATTATAAAACTCTTAGAATGAAGTTATGGAGTTAATTTTCATGGCTTTGGATTGGGCAACAACTTTGTAAATACAACACCAAAAGCATAAGCAACATGAGAAAAATAAGTTGGTCTACATCACAATAAAAAACTTTTGTGGCTAGACACAGTGGCTCATGCCTGCAATCCCAGCACTTTGGGAGGCCAAGGCAGGCAGATTACCTGAGGTCAGGAGTTCGAGACCAGCCTGACCCACATGGTGAAACCCCGTCTCTACTAAAAATACAAATATCAGCTGGGTGTGGTGGTGGGCGCCTATAAATCCCAGCTACTCAGGAGGCTGAGGCAGGAGAATTGCTTGAACCTGGGAGATGGAGGCTGCAGTGAGCTGAAATCATGCCACTGTACTCCAGTTGGGGTGGCAGAGCGAGACTGTCTCAAAAAATTAAAAAACAACAAAATATTTGTGCTGCAAACAACTGGGCGCAGTGGCTCACATCTGTAATCCCAGCACTTTGGGAGGCCAAGACAGGCGGATCACTTGAGGTCAGGAGTTCAAGACCAGCCTGTCCAACCTGATGAAACCTTGTCTCTACAAAAAATACAAAACTTAGCCAGGACTGCTGGCCCATGCCTGTAATCCCAACTACTCAGGAGGTTGAGGCAGGAGAATCACTTGAGCTCAGGAAGCAGAGGCTGCAGTGAGCCAGGATCACACCACTACACTACAGCCTGGGTGACAGAGCGAGACTCCATTTCAAAAACAAAAAAAACCCAAACTTTTGTGCTACATACAATATCATCAAGAAATTTTAAAAGACAGCCCACAGAATGCAATCAAATATTTGCTAATATATATCTATTATAAAATTCATATTCTGAATACATAAAGAATTCTTACAATGTAATAAAAAAGGCAAATAACCCAATTTTAAATGGGTTAAATGATCCGAATGAACAGTTCTTCAGAGGAAATGTAAAAGTAGCCAATAAGGTGGGACGATGCTAACATTACTATTTATTAGGGAAATGCAAAACCACAATGAGATACTGCTTCACATCTACTTGGATGGCTGCCACTAAAAATACAGACAACAAGTGTTGGTGAGGTTGTGGAGTGATTGGAAACTCCCAAATTGTTGGTGGGAATGTAAAACAGTGCAGCTGCTGTGGAACATAGTTTGGCAGTTCTCAAAAAAGTTAAACATAGAGTTTTATATGACTCAGCAATTCTATTCCTAGGTCAATACTCAGAAGACATAAAAACATACATCAACACAAAAACTTGTACATAAATGCTCATAGCAACGTTATACATAATAGCAAAAAATGGAAACAAATCTCCATAGACTAATGAATATTTAAATAAAATGTATATCAATCAATGGAATATTACTCAGCAATAAAAGGAAAGTATTGATACATGCTACAACAGAGATGTTCCTTAAAAACATAATGCTCAGTGAAAAAGCCAGTTACAAAAGACCACATATTTTATTCCATTCATATGAAATGTCCAAAATAGGCAAATTCATAAAACAGAAAGTAGTGATTGCCTAGGGCTAGGAGGATTAGAAGGAAATGGTAGGTGATTGCAGGTGGCTATGGGGTTTCTTTCTAGGGTGATGAAATATTCTGAAATTAGATAGTGGTGACAGTTGCACCACCTTGTGAATATGGTAAAACTACAAACTGTACACTTTAAATAGGTAAATTTTGTTTTTGCATAATATGTGAATTATCTCAAATTTTAAACTGTAGAAACAAGTTAAAAGAGTGGTTGCTTAGGACTGGGATAGTGAAGGGAATTGGATGACAATGGTTATGGGACATTGTTTAGAGTGGAATGAAAATATTCTAAAATTGTGATGGCTATACAACTGCGAATATAAACATTAGACTCTAAATGTGTGATTTTTATTGCTTATGACTTATATCTTAAAGTATTTTTAAAAAACACCAAGCAACAGCAAGATACACTTTTTTTTTTCTTTTTCAATTTCACATGGAATATTCACATTCTGGGCCATAAACAAATCTCAATAAATTTAAAAGATTTCAAATAAGAAGTTTGTGCTTTGACTACAATGGAATTCTATTAGAAATTATTGACTGGGTGCGGTGGCTCACACCTATAATCCCAGGACTTTGGGAGGCTGAAGCAGGTGGATCACAAGGTCAGGAGATCGAGATTATCCTGGCCAACATGGTGAAACCCCGTCTCTACTAAAATACAAAAAATTGGTCGGGCACATGCCTGTAGTCCCTGCTACTCAGGAGGCTGAGGCAGGAGATTTGCTTGAACCCAGGAGGTGGAGGTTGCAGTGAGCCGAGATTGCGCCACTGCACTCCAGCCTGGTGACAGAGCAAGATTCTGTAAAAAAA
>NW_016107436.1:2522821-2526385 GCF_001604975.1 Cebus imitator
ATATATATATATATATATATATATATAAAGATACTTTTATAATTCCCAAATGAAACAACTTACTGAAAATGTATTTTAAAAAATAATGGCTGAAGAACTTCCAAATTTAGCAAAAGAAATATACATTCATATTCAAGAAACAGAGTGACCCTCAAGCAGGAAACCAAAGATCCATGAAAACATCATAGTCAAACTTCTGAAAACTAAAAAAAAAAAAAAACGAATGAAATGCATAAGAAATTACATAGGAAATTACACTTACTCCATAAGAAAAGCAATTCAGGTTAGAACAGATTTCTTATCAGAAATTATGGAGGCTAGAAAGAGGTGGCACAACGTTTTTTAAGTACTGAAAGAAAAAAACTGTTGATTCAGAATTCCATATCCAGGACAATATTATTCAGGAAAGAAGGATAGCCAGAATAATATAGTAATGTGCTATCAGATACAGTACACTTTAAATGAAATTACCAGGAAAAAAGAGGGAAATTACACAATAATAAAAGGGTCAGCCCACCAAGAAGACAGAGCAATTCTAAATGTGTATGCACAAAACTATAGAAGTGCAAAATATGTGAAGACAAAACTGATAGAACTAGAAGGAAAAATAGATGCACAATTATTGGTGATTTCAACATTACACTCAGCAGTTGATAGAATACCTAGGCAGAAAGTCAGCAAGGATATAGAAGAGCTCAAAAAACCATGAACCAGCAAGGTGGGCATTTGCTGAACACCTAATAAGAGAGTATACATTTTTTTCTTAAAAAAAATTTTTTTTTGAGTGGAGTTTTGCTCTTGTTGCCCAGGCTGGAGTGCAGTGGCACAATCTTGGCTCGCTGCAACCTCTGCTTCCCAGGTTCAGGCAATTCTCCTGCCTCAGCCTCCCAACTATCTGGGATTACAGGTGCCCACCACCACGCTCAGCTAAATTTTTTTGTGTTTTTAGTAGAGACGGGGCTTCACTATGTTGCACAGACTGGTCTCAAACTCCTGACCTCAGATGATCCACCTGCCTTGGCCTCCCAAAGTGCTGGGATTACAGATATGAGCCACCACACCAAGCCTATACATTCTTTTCAAACAGCCACAGATCATATATCAAGATAGGCTATATCCTGAACTATTTTAAAAAGTCGATATGTTTACAAGACTTGAAACCACATGATGATTGACCAAAATGGAATCAAACTAGAAACCAATAGCACCAAATAGCAGAAAAAGAAAGGAAGTAACAGGCTAATCTTCAAGCACTGGGAACTAAGCAACACAAGTTAAATACTATAATCTGTGGGTCAATGAGGAAGGCCCAAGGGAAATATATATATATATATATATTGCAGTGAATGAACATGATGAAAATGAAAATATACCATAATTTATGGGACTCAAAGCAGTTCTGAAGGGAAATTTATAGCACTTGATGTTTATATCAGAAAAGAAGTCTGAAATCAAAAATCAAACTTCCCACCTCAGGAAACTAGAAAAGGAGGAAAAAAACCAGAAGCAAGCATAAGAAAATAATAAACACAAAAAAATCAATAAAATTTTTTAAAAAATAGCTGGGTTGGATATTGCCGTGGCTCAGGCCTGTGATCCCAGCACTTTGGGAGGCTGAGGCTGGAGGACTGCTTGAGCCAAGGCGTTTGAGACCAGCCTGGGCAACATACTGAGTCCGCCTGTCTACAAAAAATTTTGAAAATTAGTTGGGTGTAGTGGCATGTGCCTGTAATTCCTGCTCCTGGGAGGCTGAGATGGGAGGATTGCCTGAGCCTGAGAGGTCGAGGCTGCAGTGAGCTGTGATTACACTGCACTCCAGCCTGAACAGCAGAGTGAGACTCTGTTTCCAAAGAAAGAAAAAAAATATCAATGAAGGAAAGCGTTTTAACAGAGATGTCACTACAGAGCCTGCAGAGGAAAAGAAGAGAACACCACAAATAACTACATATAAATTTGGCAGATTAAAGGGACCAATTCTTTGCAAAGTACAAATTACTGTAACTCATCTAATATGGAATAAATAATTTGAATAGCATTGTAAATATTAAGGAAATGAAATTTATAATTTTAAGACTCCAGAAAAAGAAATCTTCAGGCCCAGATGGTTTCACTGGAGAGTTTTGCCAAACGTTTCAAGAATTAACATCAATTCTACACTATTTCTTTTCCAGAAAATAGAAGAGAAATGAACATTTCTCAATTCATTTTATAGAGTTAATATGCCCACTGCCAAAACTGCACAAAGTCAGTACAAAAAAAAAGGAAAATGACACATTAATATCTCTTGTAAATATAGATGCAAAAATACTCAACAAAATATCAGTAAGTCAAATCTAACAATATGGGAAAAAATGTTAACACCAAAGCCATGCAAGCCTGGTTCAAACACTTGAAGATCAGCGTAATCCGCAATATCAACAATCTAAAGAAGAAAAACCAGAGAGTCATGTCAATTGGTGCATAAAAAAGATTTAATAAAATTTAATACACATTCCATGATAAAAACTCTGTGAATTCCTCAACTTGATAAAGAACATCTAGAAAAAACCCTACAGCTAATGTCATACCTAATGTTGAAAAACTGGATACCTTTTCTCCAAAGACTGGAAGAAAGGTAAAGATAGCTTCTCTTGCCATTTTATTTGAGTTCATACTGGACATTCTATCTCTATAATAAGATTTAAAAAGGAAATAAAATCAACCTGCATACCTTTTATTAGAAAGGAAGAAATAAAACTGTCTTTGTTAGTTAATGACATGAATGTATAGCTATGTAGAAAATCCCAAGAATTGAAAAACATCTGCTGGAACTGATAAGTCAATATAGCAAAGTTGAAGGATTCAAAGTTAATGTACAATAGTTGATTGCTTTCCTGTATGCCAGGAATGTACAATTGGAATTTGAAATTTTAAAAAACATTTATAATAGTATCAGTATAATGAATTACATAAGTATAAGTCTAACAAAGCATGTATAAAATCTAAATGTGGAAAACAACAGAACTCTGATAAAAGAAATCAAAGCTCTAAATAAATGGAGAGATAGTCCATGTTCAAGGATTGAAAGAGTCATACTGTTAAGATGTCAGGTTTTCCCAACATAATATTTAGATTAAGATGAAATCCCAGTTAATATCTTAGCAGCTATTTTGTGGTTTCCAACAAACTGATTCTACAGTTCATATGGAAAATGCAATACCATTTAAAATCACTTTAACAATGAAATACTTAGATGGAAATCTAATAAAACATGTATAGGATCTGTATGTCAAAAACTACAAAATACTGATGAAATAAAGAACACCTAAATAAATAGTGAGACACATGTTCACAGATAGGAAGCTTAACCATAGTAAAGATGTCAGTTCTCCTCAAATTGATATGTAAGTTTAATGTGATTCCAGCAAGAGTTGTCATAGATATAGACAAAAATTCCAGCAAGAGTTTTCATAGACATAGACAAAATTCTTCAAAAAGGAAACAGACTAGTAGCTATAGCAATCTTGAGAAAAGAATAAAATGGGAGGAATCACTCTACCCTATATTAAGACTTTTTTTTTTTTT
>NW_016107436.1:2528919-2530993 GCF_001604975.1 Cebus imitator
AAAAAAAAAAAAAAAAAAAAAAAAAAAAAAAAAAAACAAAAAAAAAAAAAAAAAAAAAAAAAAAAATGAAGAATTCAAAAATATATCCACAGAAATATATTTAACTGATTTTTGACAAAGATGTTATAGTAATTCAATGGAGGAAAGATAATCTCTTCAACAAATAGGCAATTGGACATCTTTAGGTAAAAATATAAACCTTGACGTAAATCTCATATAAAAATTGTACAGAATAAACTGAGAGTGAATCATGAACTTAAATGTAAAATAAAAAGCTATAAAACTTTAAGGAAAAAACATAGGAGAAAATTTGGGATCCAGAGCTAGACAAAGAGTTATTTGACACCAAAAGCAAAATCCATAGTAAAAAAAAATCAATAAATTATTTCTCTAAATTTGATTTCAATTAAAATAAGACTTTTGTTCTTTGAAAGCTCACATGAAGAGAATGGAAGAATTAGCAACAGAGTATAGGGTTGGGGGATATTTGCAAATCATGTGTCTTACAGAGGACTGGTATATAGAATAAATAAAGAATTCTCAAAACTCAACAGTTTAAAAATTGAACAATCTAATTTAAAAATGTGAAAAAGACATGAAGAGACATGTCACCAAAGAAGATATACAAATGGCAAATAAGCACAAGAAAAGACATTCACCATCATGAGCCATCAGGGAAATGCAAATTAAACCACAATGAGTTATCACTACGCACCTATCAAAATGACTATAATAAAAAAAAATGACAAATGCTAGCAAGAATGCAGGGAAACTGAATCTACTATACATTGATGGAGAGAATGTAAAATGTTACGGCTATCTTGACAAATATTTTGTCAATTTCTTAATAAACCAAACACGTGCTTACCATGCGGCCCAACAATTGCACCCCTGGGCCTTATCTCAGAAAAATGATAACCTATATCCACACAAAAACATATACACGATTGTTCATAACAGCTTTATGTGTAATAGCCAGAAACTAGAAGCAACCAAAATGTCCTACAATAGGTGAATGGTTAAACAATGCGTGCTACCTACATACCATGGAAAACTACTCAACAATAAAAAGGAATGAACTATTGATACATACCCAATTTGGATAGATCTCAGTGGCACATGGTGAGTGGAAAAAAAGCCAATGTCCAAAGGGTCACATACTTTGATGATTATTTTGAGTGCCAACTTGACTGGATTAAGGGATACCCAGATAGCTGGTAAAGCATTATTTATTCTCAGTGCTTCAGTCAGCACTGAGACTGAAGTGCTCTCAGTCTCACCCACCTCTCTTCTGCTGAAAAAGAAACTAGGTGGTTTCGCTTTTCGTTAGAAAGATTGGGCTGATCCAAGTATGTCTGAGAGGTGTTTCCAAAGGAGATTGGCATGTGAGCTGGTGGATAGTGAGAAAGATCTACTCCTTACTGTGGGCATAGTTCAATCAGCTGGGAGCCCAGATGGAACAAAAAGGTGGAGGATTTCAGCAAATTCTCTCTCTTTTGGGGCCAAGATTCCCTTTTCCTTCTGCATTTGGACATTAGAACTCCAGGTTATCTGGCTGTTGGACTCTGGGACTCATACCAGTGTCTCCCAGCAAGGCTCTTGGGCCTTTGGCCTTGGACTGAGAGTTATACACCATTGGCTTCCTTTGTTCTGAGGCTTTCGGATTTGGACTGAAGTGTGCTACCAGCTTTCCTGGTTCTTCAGCTTGCAAACAGCATACTGGGGTTTCTCTGCCTCCATAGTCAAGTGAGCCAATACCCCTCATAAATTTCTTTTAATCTCTCTCTCTTTATATCTTATCAGTTCTGTGTCTCTGGAGAGCACATACCATGTGATGCCTTTATATAACACTCTTCAAATAACAAAATTATAAAAAATAGCCGGGCGTGGTGGCTCACGCCTGTAATACCAGCACTTTGGGAGGCCAAGGTGGATGGATCACGAGGTCAGGAATTCAAGCTCAACTCTCAGTCCAAGCCTGGCCAAGATGGTGGAGCCCCATCTCTACTAAAAGTATAAAAATTGGCTGGGCGTGGTGGCGGGTGCCTGTAATGCCAGTTAGTCGGGGGGATGG
>NW_016107436.1:2531668-2543230 GCF_001604975.1 Cebus imitator
TTCCTTTTAAATTTTAGTTCTTTGTAGATTCTGGATATTAGCCCTTTGTCAGATGGGTAGCTTGCAAAAATTTTTTCCCATTCTGTTGGTTGTTGGTTCACTCTAATGATTGTTTCTTTTGCTGTGCAGAAGCTCTTAAGTTTAATTAGATCCCATGTGTCTATTTTGGCTTTTGTTGCCATTGCTTTTGGTGTTTTATTCATGAAGTCCTTGCCTATGCCTATGTCCTGAATGGAATTGCCTAGGTTTTTTTCTAGGGTTTTTACGGTTCTAGGTCTTATGTTTAAATCTTTAATCTATCTGGAGTTAATTTTTTATGAGGTGTAAGGAAGGGGTCCAGTTTCAGCTTTCTGCACACGGCTAGTGACTTGTCCCAACACCATTTATTAAACAGTGAATCCTTTTCCCATTGCTTGTTTTTGTCAGGTTTGTCAAAGATCAGATGGTTGTAGATGTGTGGTGTTATTTCTGAGGGCTCTGTTCTGTTCCATTGGTCTATATCTTGGTTTTGGTACCAGTACCATGCTGTTTTGGTTACTGTAGCCTTGTAGTATAGTTTGAAGTCAGGTAGTATGATGCCTCCAGCTTTATTCTTTTTGCTTAGAATTGTCTTGGCTATGCAGGCTCTTTTTTGGTTCCATATGAAGTTTAAGGTGTTTTTTTTCCAGTTCTGTGAAGAAGCTCAATGGTAGCTTGATGGGTGTGGTGGCTCACACATATAATCCCAGCACTTTGGGAAGCCGAGGCAGGCAGATCATCTGAGGTCAGGAGTTCAAGACCAGCTGGGCCAACACAGTGAAACCCCATCTCTATTAAAGTTACAAAGTTAGCCAGGAATGATGGCATGCACTTGTAATCCCAGCTAGTTGGGTGACTGAGGCAGGAGAATCGCTTGAACCAGAAGGTGGAGATTGCAGTGAGTTGAGGTTGTGCCACTGTACTTCAGCCTGGGTGACAGAGCAAGACTCTGTCTCAAGAAAAAAAAAAGCACTTGGAAAATTCAACATCCATTTACTTTCAATAAACAAGTTGAAAAAGGGATCTATGAAAAACCTATAGCCACTAACATGCTTAATTATGGTGAAAGATTAACTGCTTTCCCTTTATATCAGAAACAAAGAAAGATGTCTGCCATCATCCCTTCTATATAACATTGTAATGGAAGCCATAGACAGTGCAACAAAGGAAGGGAAAAAAGATGCATCCAATCTATATGATTGGAAAGCAATAAGTAAAACTGTTTTTATTCATAAACAACATAATTACCTATGTAGAAAATCCTAAGGAATCTGCCAAAAAGCTACTAGAGTTAATTGGTGGGTTTAATAAGGGTTCATCATACACAATCAATATATAAAAATAAATTATATTTTTATCTAGTAGTAGTTATTTTAGTGTTGGACTGCTGGCAGTCAATTCTTCCAGTATTTAATCATCTGAAAAATATTCTTTCACATTCATTTTTGAAAGATATTTTCACTGAAGTTAGAATTCTAGGTTGGAGTTATTATCTTTAAGCACTTTGAAAATAACAATCTATTGTCTTCTGACTTCCATTGTTTTCATTGAAATGTCATGTGTCCTTTCCTCTGACTACTTTTCGGATTTTCTTTTTGTCTTTGATTTTTACCACTTTACTATGATTTTACTAGTGTGTGTTTTTTTTGTTTTTTGTTATTTGTTTTACATTTATTGTTCCTGGGTATGTAGCAGTTCTCAAAATGTGGCTTGATATATTTTGTGAGTTTCTAAAATTATCAGACATTGTCTCATAAAATATTGTTTTGGCCCATTCTTCCTCTCCTCTCCTTCTGGGACTCCAAAATGAGTCTGCAAACCTGTGCACCTGACTTATTCACCGGAAGAAACTGACTCCAAATACCCTTATCTCTCTATATTAATGTTTTGTAGACCTTTATGTCATAAATGTGCTACATATCAGAAAGAAAATAATGCCTTTCTTGAGGTTGGGCACTAAAGTTTCTGAATCACTTTCAAAGAATGAGTATAACATTTCTTTATTTGATTTTTACCTTCTTGTGAATTAAAAAAATGCTTTTGCTTTAAAAGAAAAAGCATCAATCTCAAATACTGTTTTGGTACTTAAACTGTATTTTATAAGCATTAACTTCTATTCACCCACACTTATGGAAAAAGTCTGTATCCTTCATTTATTACTAACAGTCAGAGATATATGGTTGTGGATGCATATTTCTGTTTCAACTTTTGTTTGAGCAGCTTCCAAAACATCATCCTATAGGTTTTTGGAATCTGTGCCAAGTTCAGCTCAGATTAAGTTTCTTTGTTAGAATTGCTTTTTAAAGCATCTGGATCAGAAATCATATACTTCTGCTGCATAGCAAAGAAACATTTGGAAATCATCAGGGACATATATAAAGGATGAATAGTATTGTATGTTTTTTCTCAGGGTAGGTAAAGGCTACAACAAAAAATTTTATTAAGAATTTAGAAAATGCTAGGTTGATATTGTTAAAAATTTTTTAAGCAGCTGATAGCTTGCTTTCAAAATTATAATATTGTACATATTATTTTTCCTAAAGCTACTATGGAATATTTCTGAGTAAAAGTAGAAATTTCTTTTACCTATTTTCAGTGCTACACACACATACATACACACACACAGATATTAAGAAATATGCAGGTTAAACATTTGTAACTTAACATCATAATTTTGCTTTTTTGTTTTTCCCCAAATTTGAAGCAGAGACCTAATGATTCTTTAGTTCAACAAACAGCTTTTGTTTGAGCAAAGAGATTGTCTTAGGTTTGGTTTATATTTCGTTGGACAACAATAATCTATCTACTCCCCTAAATAGAAAGACCCATCTTAAAAAAAAATCTCCAAGAGAAACCTTCAGTTTCTAAAATAGTACATTATGTCATATTCATAAGTGGGCCAGAATTTCAAAATGAATCTCAGAACTGCTGTACTTGTGAAATAAATCTGAATATATGGTTTTTAGGCTTTCTAATCGTTTCCAAAATGATTGATAGGTTTTGGAAGAATCAATTGATTGTGCAGTATATAGACATAAAAAGATACATGTAGGTTGTGGTCTGGAAACCCAAATGATTTAGGAAGCTCCAGACTGTAGAACTAGAAGAAAATATTTCTTTTTCTGATTGGAGGGTAACCTTTGTCATGCTCCCTTCTGTGTTATTCTTAAGTTTAGAAATAACTTTCTCCTCCATGTTCACCTCAAAAGGATGATGTGAGCCTATGAAATCATCATGGTAAAACACGACCTAAATGTACCTTCTCTTGCCAATACATGGGATAATAAAATGATCTCTCTAAATTTCATCAATCATAAAAGCATACATTGACCATTTGGGTGCTAATTAAAATGTTTGTAGCCTTCACAAACCAGATCCTTCATATTGGTTTAGCTGTTTTTCCAAAATCTCTAATGCATGTTTATTTCTCTTCATCTCACTAGCAAGAAGATAGTAGAGGAATGGTAGACAGATTCTTCAAGGAGTAAGAAAATGCACTTTTGCTTCTTTATAGCCTATCTTATCTCCATGTTAAAGACAGAGCTAAAATGTGGTGTCTGAAATATATGTAGCAATGAAGTTTTTATTGATTGATATAAATATGTATGGCTTTGTGCAGCTGAATACTGCTGGTGGGAGTTACTGGCGTATGTAATACATTATCTTATTACACTCATTTTATGGAAGCTGATCCTGATGGGACAGTGGAAGGAGAGCTTACTGTGGCTTTCTGGAAAAGCAATTAATCCCACTGCTTATGTAGTAACTATGTCTTGGATCGCACTGGTGTGCTGGCACCCTTTCTCCTTTTATTAAAACAAAAATGCAGCTGCTGACCAGAAGTGCAGCTCTACAAGAGGGGCTTTCATCATGTTGGTAAGAGATTCATATCCAGGGTTGACATCATTTCAGTTATGGCATTTTCATTATTAAAGTTTGGAATTTCAAGTTTGTTTATTAAAGATTTAAAGCTATAGGTTAAATCACCAAATTGAAATCCACTTATTTTCCTATACTATGATAAGTGGATAAGGTGTGCTGGAAAATACATTTTTCAGATTTTACCACCAGATGAATTATTTAAATTGTGAAATGCATTGTATCAGAAGGAACTGACCTTTTTTTCCCTGAATCGTCAGCTTTTCTTCTTTGTAAGTAACTCTCACATCCTTTAGTTTCTAGTAAGTGCATTTAGCAAACATTTTGAAATTGTTGACTATTAAGTATTAGTAAAAATAGTGGTGAGGACTTCTACTTATTCCTGTGGCAAATTTACTGTACATTTCATCTGTTTCTCATCAGTCTTTAAAACTGATAATTCTTTGAGACACGTGGAATTCACCAATGTTTATGAAGATTTTTAACTCTCAGTATAGTTTTGTGCTCAAGGGCTCTCTTAATTTGTAATCCAGCCTTTTTCATGCTGGCACTGCATTTTTTATTGCAAAAACAAAAATTAGCAGAATGCTTTTAATCTAGGGTTTAATGTAAATTCTATTTTAAATAGCATAATTCACATTGTATAGTTGACAAAGACATTTTTATAAAGACATTCATGAAACAGAAAGTTCATGTTCTAAAATTTCTAGTGTTTTGAGTTCTTGGCATTTTAGCTCTTGCTTTCCCATTAAGTCATAGTCTGTTTGGTTTCACTTATGACCTCTATAAAAATTATTGTAATAAAGACTATTAAGTACATGATGGCTTTTATTTTCCTACCCTGTGCATTCTGCATATGTATTATTAGTAAGTAATAATTTGGGCTTTTAAAAATTTGTTTTGTTAAAATTAAAGTAACTTTAGAAAAAGCAACTGGTGTAATGGCTGTGACAACACTGACATCTTTTCTTTAAAAATTATTTAAATTGTTTAGTTATACATTGCAGGAAGCAGAGTAGAAGTAAATTCAAAAGCTTACAATTCTTAAAATAAAAGTGTTTGTTGCTGTGTTTCAACACTCAGTTACCTGTTGTCAACCAGGTGTCCTCCAGTTCAATTCAATTCTAACACCAACTACCCAGAGTCACCATCAGACACCACAGGCTTAGAACAAAGCCCTTCACTGCTTCCACTTCAGGCTCCAGTCATAAGTTTTGGGTGTTAACAAAACACCCACACTTCTGCCCAGCCAACTACGCATTGAGGCTTCCCACAGCTACTCTGTGTTTTGTGTTTTGCCAGAATGACTTGCAGAACTCAGGAAAGCACTATACTTGAAATAATTGTTTTATTATAAAGGATCCAAATGAACAGTTAGATGAAGTGATACCTAGAACAAGGTCTGGAACGATCCCAGGCACAGGAGCCTCTGTCTCTGTGGACAGTCAGGCTGTGCCGCTAGTATATGGATATGTTCACCAGCCAGGAAGCTCCCCTGAGCCTTGGTGTCCTTACATGGGCAAGATTGATTAAATGATCAGCTACCTGACTGAACTTTGCAGCCTCCTCCCCTCTCTGAAGGTTGGGCTGGTCCAGCGCTCCAATCTTTTAATCATATGGTTATTCTTTCTGATGACCAGCCCTCATCTTGAAGCTATCTAGGGGTTTGGCCCTGTCATTTCATTAGCATAATAAAAACACTCCTATCACTCAGGAAATTCTGTGGGTTTTCGTCTGGGCCAGGAATCCAGGACAAGGGTCCGATATACACTTATTATTATATCACAGTTGCCTGTTATAATGGTTACAATGACAAATACTTATCTTTGGAAAAAGAAAACCAAAGAGATAGAAATATAATCCTGATGGAATTTCACATACAGTGGTAATCAGTAGATTAATGACAGTCACTCTGGAGAAGTCTCAAGCAGGAGTTACTTTTTTTTTCTTTCTGCACCTACATTTAAAGTAAGTTTAAAGATTCATAATAACTAGTTACTTATTTGATACAGAATCATGAAAAGAATGTTCTGGGCTATTCTGGGCACACTGCCTATGAATTTTTTTACTGCTCCTTGTGGAGGTAGTCCTGCTCCACAAGGAGCAGTAAAATAAATAAATTAATAAATAATAAAAAATAATGTTCTGGGCCAGGTATGGTGGCTCACACCTGTATTCCCAGTACTTTGGGAGGCTGAGGCAGGAGGACAGCTTGACCCCAGGAGTTTGAGACCAGCCTGGGCAATATGGTGAAACCTTGTCTCTAGAAAAAATACAAAAATTAGCCTGGTGTGATGGTGTGTGTCTGTGGTCCCAGCTACTTGGGAGGCTGAGCTGGGAGGACCCCTGGAGCCCAGGAGGTTGAGGCTGCAGTGAGCCGTGATCATGCCACTGCACTTCAGCCTGGGCGATAGAGGAAAACTGTCTCAAAAATAATAAAAATAATAATAAAAAATATTCTGATCCCAGTTTTAGATTCTTTTAAAACCTTATACTTAACAAAGGAAATAACAAACACCATTCAGGGTACATGAAATAGGCAGTTTTTACCCATAGAAAACTGTTACCATTAGCCAACTTGTATTTAAAATACCTATGTTACTGCAGTTTGCTAACACACACACACACATTAATTTATTTCTTCAGCCACATATTGTTAATGCCCAAAACTCAAATCTGAATATTGACTTTCCATAAGCCTTTGCCAAAAGTACTTATCCATAGTATAGATCAAATTACAGAATAAAATTTTATCTGAAAATTTATTTTCATTTTTATTTTTTGAGATGGAGTTTCACTCTTCTTCCCCAGGCTGGGGTGCAATGGCGCAATCTTGGCTCACAGCAACCTCTGCCTCCCGGGTTAAAGCAATTCTCCTGCCTCAGCCTCCTGAGTAGCTGGGATTACAGGCATGTGCCACCATGCCCAACTAATTTTGTATTTTTAGTAGAGATGGGGTTTCTCCATGTTGGTTAGGCTGGTCTAGAACTCCTGACCTCAGGTGATCTGCCCACCTGAGCCTCCCAAAATGCTGGGATTACAGGCGCAAGCCGCTGCGCCCGGCTGTTTTCTGAAATATTTTGATGTTCAAATGTAGTATAATAATTGCATTACATATATCATATTACTAGATTTTATTTACCTTTTGTTAGTATTACTCCAACTGGCACAATAAATTTATTTATGAATAATGAATGAATGACATGGTTCAAATCTTACAGATAGGGAAACTGAACGATTCTTTTTATTATTATTAGGGTAGGAATTGAATTTAGGTTTCCTACTAAGTTCTATACGTAGTATCAGTTACCATAGTAGGTGTACTTCTCTGTATATCAATTACTATAGTAGATGTACTTCTCCCAAAATAATCCAAAATCTCAAATCTTCATAACCCAGGAATGGCTGAGCATTGAGTGAAGATAGGATTGCTGACACCACTATACGAAATCAAGTATGTTTTTTAAAAATCCTCTTTTGTCACTAACAACCACTTTCTTCCAATGGAACTGGCAAATGCTGCAAAATACTAATTTTCAAAAAATTAGTAAAATTAAATATTTTAAATAGAGAATGTGATATTTGATTGAAATTATTACTGTATTTGGGATAATGTAGACAAACCGTTAGAAGAAAGGATCAGTTATTTTAGGGAGAAAAATCAATTTAAGATAACCTAAAAAAATCTGTATTTATGTTTCCAGCTCTTTCTTTCTTTCTTTTTCTTTCTTTCTTTCCTTCTTTCTTTCTTTCTCTTTCTTTTTTTCCATTAAGATAGGAACAAAGTGATGTAATATTATAATTTTATATATTTGTGATTTAGATCAATACATAAATCAATGTATAAAATTATAATACATCATTTTAAAAATTATGTTGCATATTTATTGTGTGTATATGTATGTACTCATCTATATGTACTTGGATATATATGTTTATATGTGTGTCTCTTTGTGTGTGTGTGTGTGTGTGTGTGTGTGTGTGTACTTGGACAGATATGTATCTCCTGGGAGTGGGAAGAGAAAGAAAAAGAGAAGTTCAGGGTGTTGGGGTGAGTAACAAATAAAATGAAGGAAAAAATGAGACTCAAGTCATAAACAGAAAAGGCAGACAGACAGCTAATAAAATTGGACTATGAGGGTAAAACAAATACAGCTTGATTTTTTTGTTTGTTTGTTTGTTTTGTTTTTTTTTTTTGAGATTGGGTTTCACTCTTGTCCCCCAGGCTAGAGTGCAATGGCACAATTTTGACTCACTGCAACCTCCACCTTCCAGGTTCAAGCAATTCTCCTGCCTCAGCCTTCTGAGTAGTTGGGACCATAGTCTCCTGCCACCATGGCCAACTAATTTTTGTATTTTTTTAGTAGAGACAGGATTTCACCATGTTGGCCAGGCTGGTCTCAAACTCTAAACCTCAAGTGATCTGCCTGCCGTGGGCTCCCCAAAGTGCTGGAATTACAGCTGTGAGCCACCATGACCAGCCTAATACAGCTAGATTTTTAAAAACAGATAATAATTGCTGGAATTTCACAATCAGTATTTATTGAGTACATATATTTGCTTGGCACTATGCTAATAAGGGAATAGAGAGGAAGTTTAAGCCATGGCCCCTGCTTTCAAGGAATATAAAATCCAGTTGGGATGACCAAATTAACCTGGAGAAGTAAGTTATGTGATATTATTGTGGAATGAGTTAGCTCTTCAAAGGAAGTAGAATTCACAGGTTTTAAACAAAATGCATGTAAATTCCTTCCTAAAGTTTCATACAATCATTCCTGAAATCAGGTCATTCTTATTTTCACTAGGAAATTATAACTTATGTGCTAAAATGTATATGAGAAGCAAGTCTATTTAATGTTATAATATCACTGTTTTTATGTTTTTCTAGAATGTAGCCAGTAAAGATTTAAAGCCATGTTTTTGTAACCCTTCCTATGACTGCTCCAAGAGCCAGATAAAGTTAAGCTGATATTTTGATTCAAACCCTGATATCAGGCTGGAAGTTTTCCTTCTTCTTTTGTTCCTACCCTTTATGCACTAGGTAAAGAAAAAATATTAACAGAAATGACCTACAGAATCCCTTAACTTATCAGCGGGGATAAATTTGCAAGACATAATTTTCTCATGTTATTTCAATACTATTAAAATTACTTCAGATAACATCAAAATTTGATAAAGAATTTAAACTAAAATGAACCTCCACTGGGTGAATGGTGTTGTTACTAGCATTGTATGGATCAAGATTGTTTTACAATAGTGAAGTCCTTTGTGGTCAGTGGGTATAAAATGTGGCTTTAAATGCCAAAGAGTAATGAAATTAAATTTATGTCACTCTATTTTTGCTTTCTTTTCTGTGAACTAATCATGAATCTACTGTGTCATTTGAGTTTGCTTAACAGCTGGTGTTAATGAAAAGACACTGGTCTTAATATATATAGTAAGGATGGCTATAATAAACCCAGTACAATATGCTGAAAATTTTTATGAGTCTATTCATAATGTACATGCGAACTTGTCAGAAAAAATCAATACCTTAGTGAACAATAAAGTTGGGGGGGACTCTGAGATCAGAGTTTTTAGACTATTCTACCATTTGCCTTAAGTCTGTAAAAGGTAGCTATTTTCAAATTATATGTTAATTGCATTTGCTTATTTTTAGCTAGCTATTTTGTCCCTGAAACAAATCAAAGATTTGTTTACTAATTTTTTTCAATCTGATAGCTTCTAGCTGTTAAGAAAAATTGGATATGATGATATTAATTTGCTGTTAACTAATGTCGTACAACATTGCTAAATGACAGTCCATCTGTCAAATTAACGTCATGACATCCTACTTGTTATTTTAATATGTTATGAAGATGAAATGTGTTTTTTAGATATGTTTTACATTTGTACTAAGTAATGGAAAGTACGATATATTATGTGCCTGTGCCCTGAGGAAAGTTTTGAACAAAAATAATTGAAGGTAATAAATCTTACCCCCTTTCCCTCCGTGTTGCCCCTTTCCTGGTATACCTGCTGTATGACTGATTGTATCTCCTGTGTGTAGCAAGGCTTTTAGATAGCAGCAAACACTGAGATCGATTATGTGCATTTAGAATAAAACCCAGCCTACCTCCCAAAAGTTTGCTTTGCCCTGGACCATAGACCTAAAAATATTCTCTATGATCAGTTTTATGATTGGATTCCCTTTCCCAAGATTGAAATGTGCTCTTAAATGATGTTGCTATTGTTGCTATCAGACAAGTTTTTCAAATAATTAGGAACATCTACAAGCTAATAAATCTCTCCTACAGTTTTAATTTGATTGTGTACTTGGTAGATGTTTTTGCTTAAGAGGGTGTGTGTGTGGCAGGGGGGTGCATGATTTATAATGTGTTTGGGTTTTTTGTTGAAATTGTCATAGGCAGCTGTGCAGTAAAATTTGGCGCAGAGAAATGATGCAGTTCACATTTGATATATAAGTTATTATTCTCTTTAATAATGCCTTGATCTTGGCAACATTCCCCAGTGTAAATTTTTACAATTTGAAGATGATTCACTTTGAGACACATCACTCTAACAACTGGTGTTCCTTATAGTGCTTTGTTTTCATGTGTAAATATACAGCACAATTAATTATTATACAGTATCTTAAAAAACGATTATAGAGTTTCACAACTTTTGTGTAACATTATCCAGAGTATGTTCAGTGTATGTTTAAATATGACAATATCTTGTGAAAGCAAATTTTCAACTATTTAAGTGGAATACTTTTCAACAAGAAATAATGATGTGAATATAAACTAATCCAATATATATGAATGTAGCCCAGGCTTGCAATATTGGTTTATCCATTAATTTTCTTAGCCCAGGTGTTTGTTTAGTGGGAGTCATCTCACGAAGTGATGATAGATGTATTTTACTCAGAGCTGGTTATACAAACTCTTGTACTCTTCATGGTCAAAACTGTTTGGTTAGGAACCATTGCCTAGAAAGTGAAAAAAAATAACCATTCATGAAAATTATTCCTAACCTCTCAATAGAAAAAAAAACACTTTCTAAAAGCTTTAATGAACAAATCAGAACATTTTAAAACCCAGGTAGAAATGAATTTTATTAACAATTTTACTATAAGATTCTTATTGAATAATTTTATATGGTTTTTTCTAAAATGGGGATCTTTCACTATACTTCTTTCTTCTCTCCCTCCCCCTCCCCCTTCTTCTTCTTTTCTTTTTTTAAATGTAGTCTTTTTCTCTTGCCCAGGCTGGAGTGCAATGGAGTGATCTGGGCTTACTGCAGCCTCCTCCTCCTGAGTTCAAATGATTCTTCTGCCTCAGCCTCTTGAGTACCTGGGATTACAGGTGGTGGGACCACACCCAGCTAATTTTTGGTAGAGATGGGTTTCCCCATGTAGGCCAGGCTGGTTTTGAACTCCTGATCTCAAGTGATCTGCCTGCCTGGGCCTCCCAAAGTGCTGGGATTACAGGCATGAGCCACCACACCCAGAGAAAACCACTGTTATTGATAACGTGCTGCTGTGTATGCTTCCAGGATATTTTTTACAAAACATTTTTAAAATGTAGTTATGCAAAGTATATGCAAATCACCTTTTGTCACTTAAGAGATATCTTTTCAGGTCAATAATATAGATCTTTATAATTTTTTTTTTTTTTTTTTTTT